>NC_134358.1:465154033-465454033 GCF_048569485.1 Anomaloglossus baeobatrachus
TATACTAATCTTATGCCACAATACAGCCTTAACATAATTAATGGGAAATAATTCGGGCTTTCAACCTCCAATCTTGGATATTCTCTATGAATGTTATCCACCCAGAAATGCATTAATTTGTAGCCAATGGTCAAATAAAATACAAAAAACAAAGAGTAAAGAATGAGATATAAGTGGAAACGATAATAAAATGAACGATATCTTGGATTTAGCTGGCAAATTTATAATTCCAAAAGGAATTTTTGAAATTTATTATCAACTTATCCCATATTTAAGGGAACTATTACAGCGGCATTTCCAAACAGGTTTATTCTTTGGTCATACTTTATATCCCAGATTAAGCCTTAGCCCTATTTTTGGGTCCTATTTTTGATCTTCTTTTTCTTTTTCTTTTTGTTTTTTATTTTTCATATTACCGACCTCGTACCACGCTTTAACCATATAGTTTGCAGGCAAAGTCGGTTAACCTATGTAATAACGATATTCGTATATAAATTCCCGAATAACAAAGAATATATGTCTCTCTCAAGTGATTTTTCCATTTCCCGACATCAGACTTGTAGATAGCGGAGAGGTGACTATTATAAGATAAGCGGTTTATAATAATGGTGCAGTAAATAAAAGGGTTAACAACGCAAATACATGTTTAAGATCCTGGGAAAGCATTAAACTCACATTCAATAAATGGGGAATCATATATATTACACATACCTTCTCTCCCCCCCCCCCTCCCCTCCCCCCCCCCCCCTCCTTCCCCACCCCCCCTCCCCCCCCTTCCTCCCACCCCACTTTCCCGCACAAGATCAGCCATAGAATAGGCATTTTCCATTCTATATTCCAGGTATTCTCCCTTCATAAATTTATATACTATTGTTCGGTCTTCTAAATAGATGTCTGGATTTCTAGATTTTGGTGTTTATAATTGAATATGTATTTACTGCATATAGCGAAATTCATCGTTTATATGTTTATGTCTATTATAACTTGGAACAATAGTTTCAATCAAATAGAGTTTGAAAAATTTCCTGTTATTTATCTGCTTTTCCTTTTTCAACTTTCTTCTTATTTTTCTCCCCTCTCCTTTTTTCTTATCCTCCATTTTCTGTTTCAATTACCACATTTTCCACACATTTTTTCACCCCTCCCTTTTCCTCACCTAATGAGTAAGTCTATTTCAGTAGCCTCTTTGGATTCATGAGACACTTATGACTAAGGACTAGTTGGTTTTATTTTCAGTCCGAAACGCGTAAAGCCCTCATGAACTGTGCCTTTACTACACAAGTTTATTTTCGGTCTTCACCATGTTTTTAAAGAAGTTCCAATAAAGATCCTAAATGTTTTAAATCAAGGAGGAATTGTGCTGGATCACTTCCTTTCCCTCTCTTTCCTACATCTCTGCAATTAACTCTGAAGGTGTCTCCCTCGTTAACCTGTAATCAATGAAGTAGTTAAAAGGTCTGGGGTTGATTACAGGTGTGTGATTTTGCATTTGGAAGCTGTTGCTGTGACCAGACAACATGCGGTCTAAGGAACTCTCAATTGAGGTGAAGCAGAACATCCTGAGGCTGAAAAAAAAAGAAAAAATCCGTCAGAGAGATAGCAGACATGCTTGGAGTAGCAAAATCAACAGTCGGGTACATTCTGAGAAAAAAGGAATTGACTGGTGAGCTTGGGAACTCAAAAAGGCCTGGGCGTCCACGGATGACAACAGTGGTGGATGATCGCCGCATACTTTCTTTGGTGAAGAAGAACCCGTTCACAACATCAACTGAAGTCCAGAACACTCTCAGTGAAGTAGGTGTATCTGTCTCTAAGTTAACAGTAAAGAGAAGACTCCATGAAAGTAAATACAAAGGGTTCACATCTAGATGCAAACCATTCATCAATTCCAAAAATAGACAGGCCAGAGTTACATTTGCTGAAAAACACCTCATGAAGCCAGCTCAGTTCTGGAAAAGTATTCTATGGACAGATGAGACAAAGATCAACCTGTACCAGAATGATGGGAAGAAAAAAGTTTGGAGAAGAAAGGGAACGGCACATGATCCAAGGCACACCACATCCTCTGTAAAACATGGTGGAGGCAACGTGATGGCATGGGCATGCATGGCTTTCAATGGCACTGGGTCACTTGTGTTTATTGATGACATAACAGCAGACAAGAGTAGCCGGATGAATTCTGAAGTGTACCGGGATATACTTTCAGCCCAGATTCAGCCAAATGCCGCAAAGTTGATCGGATGGCGCTTCATAGTACAGATGGACAATGACCCCAAGCATACAGCCAAAGCTACCCAGGAGTTCATGAGTGCAAAAAAGTGGAACATTCTGCAATGGCCAAGTCAATCACCAGATCTTAACCCAATTGAGCATGCATTTCACTTGCTCAAATCCAGACTTAAGACGGAAAGAGCCACAAACAAGGAAGACCTGAAGGCTGCGGCTGTGAAGGCCTGGTAAAGCATTAAGAAGGAGGAAACCCAGCGTTTGGTGATGTCCATGGGTTCCAGACTTAAGGCAGTGATTGCCTCCAAAGGATTCGCAACAAAATATTGAAAATAAAATTATTTTGTTTGGGTTTGGTTTATTTGTCCAATTACTTTTGACCTCCTAAAATGTGGAGTGTTTGTAAAGAAATGTGTACAATTCCTACAATTTCTATCAGATATTTTTGTTCAAACCTTCAAATTAAACGTTACAATCTGCACTTGAATTCTGTTGTAGAGGTTTCAAATCCAATGTGGTGGCATGCAGAGCCCAACTCGCGAAAATTGTGTCACTGTCCAAATATTTCTGGACCTAACTGTATATAGATAGATTAGCGGTTTAAAAGAAAAAGGTGGTGGCCAGACCAAATAAGTAGGGGTAAACCTTGAAGCTTTTGGGTTCTGATAACAGACCTGCAAAACAATTCCTAACCACAATGTGTCATTTACATGAATTGGATCTCACCAGGTACTATTGCGCAGAGGTTTCTGTTGCTGCTGCATTTCCAATACCTAACTCCATGCAAGAGAATCTTATAATCACAACCAGGAAAAATGCAGAAATTGTAATTTTGAGCAGTTTCCTCACTACTAAATGAAAAAATTCCAGGCTATATACTTACTTAAGTAATCTACAATTAAATAAATATGGGACCTCGTTAGGTTATATTTGCACAGGTTTTGTACCTCTTTCACATTTATTTTATCAAAAACAGTAATAAAAAAAATAACCAAAAATAAACCAGGTTTTTTTTTCATAGTTACATAGTTACTTAGGTTGAAAAAAGACCTAGGTGCATCTAGCTCAACCTTCCTCCACCAGTTCTACATTTGGTCACTAAGTCATTTATAACCAACAATGTTGTGTGTACTGAGGAAATCATCCAGCCCTTTTTTAAAAGCTGTTATAGATTCTGCCATTACTACCTCTTGTGGTAGTGTATTCCACAGTCTGACTGCTCTAACTGTAAAGAACCCTTTCCTATTTAGCTGCCGGAATCGCTTTTCTTCCACTCGCAGTGTATGCCCACTGGTCCTTAGTATTGTCTTTGGAAGAAATAAGTCATGTGCCAGTCCTTTTCTTTTTGACACTGAAGAATGTAATATGTTGGCTTTATAAAAACGGGACAACATAACAGTATTCCTTGTATTATATTACATAAGAATTGGCCTCATTGGTCAACACCATCTGAAAAGTTTGCCACGTCAACTTGATACAGCTTTGTATTTTTCACATACCCTTAAATGAACACTCCAGCCACAGGCAGAGAAGGGCCCCCATGCAAGAACAATATATGGACCCTTTGTAGCCCAAAAGCTCACACAAATGCACAATTCCACCTGCTTTGGAGGTAGAAATGGGATCCCTTATGTCCTGGGCTCCTGTGCGGCTTCACAGGTTGCACCAATGGAACGTCCACCTTTGCTCCTGTCAACACATACAATACACTATGCAGGGCTTAAGGGGGTGGTACATGACTAGTCACTTTGGGGCGTCCCCTCAAAAAGGTTTTCTGGGCACAAAAAGTTTTTCTGACACCTCCCCCCAAAAAAAAACAAAACAAACCCTGACCGTTCCTGTAAAAAGAGTCCATTTATGACACTGTAAGCTTTACATTTTTCTATTTTAGTTCCTTATGGTCTATTATTGCTTACACTGTGAACTTTCTGCCAGCTGTCACTCTAGCTTACATTTCTCAAGGGAGAATGTGGTCAGCCTTCTCTGCCAGAGCTGTACTTGCCCCACAGCTCATCACTCCCACCCTCAGTGCTGCCCATTGCACCTAGACAGCACCATCATGAAACTCCTATACAGTCTATACAGTCTCAAGGTGGAATAATTGCTGCAGACACAGATTTTCTCCTCCTATCAATCCTCCCACATCACCTACTATGCACTGTCTTCAGAATCCTCTGCAGTCAATGTTACAAACAATAACGTTACAGATGTTCACAAAAGCACCACACAAATGCTGTGTACTAAAGGGGAGAAATGAGTCATATAGGGGCACGGTGGCTCGTGGTTGGCACTGCAGTCTTGCAGCGTTGAAGTCCTTGGTTCAAATCTCACCAAATACAACATCTACAAGGAGTTTGTATGTTCTCCCCGTGTTTGCATAGGTCTCCTCCTAGGTCTCCGGTTTCCTCCCACACTCCAAAAAACATAGGGTGTTTAGATTGTGAGCCCCTATGAGGACAGTGTTTCTGATGTATGTAAAGTGCTGTGGAATTTAATGGTGCTATGTAAGTGATTATTATTATTATATAGTGTATTCATTTATTGTAATGTAGTCTTGCAGTCTCGAACACCCACCCCCTAAGGCCACTAGTTAATACGGTTATTTGTTCTCTGTGGAGCTTCCTCCATCTGTGGCTTACACTTCCTGTGCACATCCCCAGTCACTCACAACTTGCAGCGGACCACAGGCCATGCACCAATAACAACACTGGTCTTAAGGCGGCTTTACACGCTATGATTTATCTGACAATATGTTGTCGGGGTCACAGTTTTCATGACGCACTTCCGTCATCGTTAGCGACGTCGTTGCGTGTGACACTTACGTGCGACTCTGAACGATCGCAAATAGGGTGAAAATCGTTTATCGTTGACACATCGTTCAGTTTCAAAATATTGTTCGTCGTTTGGAACGCAGCCGACATATTGCTACGTTTGACACCTTGCCAACGACAAACAACATTCACACGACCACCTTGGTCAAACAATATATCGCTGAATGATGTAGCGTCATTTGTGAGATGGGTACGTGTGACCTCTAAAAAACGACCTATGAGCGATCTCGGCAAATCGTAACAACGATCTGGGCGTGTCACATAGCTAACGAATTCGCTAGTGATATCGTTGTGTGTAAAGCCCCCTTTAGAGCTGCCGGCTGAGCCCGGCCTCCTGAATGCCGCCAGTGCTTGACTGACAGCCTATGTTCTGTTTAAAGTACAAACAGGAGATCGCTGTACTTTGTGCTTTTCATACATTGTAGTAAGGCACTGGACCACATGTGACAGCTCAGGAACACAGCTGACACACAACAATGTCTTAATTGCTTAGAGATGTTTTCTGGGAACAAATATCATTATCACATTATAAACCCTATAAGCTTTTAAACCTAAACTCTGATTGGCTCCTATAAGCAACCATGTCATTTAGTTTTCTTAGATCATGTTGATAAATCTCCACAATGTTTGTGAAAGTATGAATCTTAGTAATGTTGTTGGGAATGTGTTTTATGCAATACGTGGGCGCTTGACCCAATAACAGCTCACTAACGTCCTAACCTTACCACCATGCTTATCTCAGCCCTAACCTATCTCTTCAACCCATCATCTCATCGAAAACACTGTCCAACAACATACAATACAACATCTGTCCTCACAACTCCACTGAAAGTGCCCTAATCAAAATTACTATCAACCTACTAACCGCTAAAGCCATTCCTCTACTCCTCCTTTTAGACATGCCCTCCACCTTTTACATGGTTAATCATTACCCTTCTACTACAGATTCTCTCTTCCCTTGATGTCAAAGATCTTGCTCTATCCTGGATATCCTCATACCTCACTAACCACACATTTGGCATTCAAATACTACCTTCTCATCAAGCCCTCTTTCTGTTGATGTCCCTCAAGGCATCTATATGCTGATGATGCTTAAATCTACTTCTCTAGCCCAGATGTCACTCTTCTTTTATTCACAATACAAGAGTCTTTATCAGCTATATCCACCTTCTACACATCACGCTAATACACAATGTGGACAAGACTCTGGACTCACAACTCTGCCGTGTCCTTGAAATCTTACGTCAAAGCCTGTACAATCTCCTAGTTAGTGCATGCCCTTCTCATTTCCCTTCTTGGCTACTGCAATATCCCTCTTTTTAGCCTCTCAACTAGTACTCTCACTCCCCTCGAATCTATCAACTCAAAGCCCACTTAATCCACACTTTCCTTGCAACTCCTCCACCTTTTGCCAACTGCAAGCTCTTGAGGGCAGGGTCTTCTAGTCCTCTGTCCATTACAGTTTATTGAAGTTTATATATGTACATAAACCCTTTACTCTGCAGCACCATTGGATTAACAGTGTTTTATAAATACAAACTCTTCTAGTTAAGCTACCCAAGAGGATGAATTTGGTAGTATCTTTGGTCAACATCAACTTATATGAGTAGTCATGTACTTCTATATTTAACAAAAAAAAAAGCTCGAAAATGTGGAAACAATAGTTTTCTTCATCCTAGGAAAGCACCAGCCCACCACATCTTGTCCTCTGCCTGTAACCGAAATCTAAACTCCTTTAAAGTGTTTCCTGTGGTTTTTAAGTTGAAAGCAAAATATTTGACGTAGTAAACTGTAGATTACATGCAACCTAGTGGAAAGTGTATTATGTAACAGTGAGAGATTACAACATTAACTGAACAATGGAAATAGAAAACTGTAAGAGCAGTTTAAGAGGAATTCTTCACAATCACATAATAACAGCAAGAATACAAAGTGCTCCAACTCGAATGTTCTCTTTGTAGTGGTCAACCGGCATTTATCTACAAGAAGAGCAGCCGTGCATGACTCCAACTAGAGCCACACACATTTGCACGCAGGATTCTTTGCCCTTAGCGGTTTCTGAGGACCATTTTTTAAATTCAATTTTATGTTTATTGTAGGATTTTGGATTTCAGTTAATACAATGCACAATGAAAAGTTACATTTTCGACATTGATTCCTAGTGGTTCATATTGCTGCCTACTAGTGATGAGTGAGCACTGCCATGCTCGGTGCTCGTAACGAGCAGTCGGATGCTCGGACGGGCTGGACTCGTGTATCGAGTATTATAGAAGTCAATGGGAAACTCAACCATTTTTCAGGAAGATCTTGTGTTCACCATTGACGACCATTATACTCGATACACAAGTCGAGCCCGTCTGAGCGTCCGTCTGCTAGTTATGAGTACCGAGCAGGGTAGTGCTCGCTCATCACTACTTGCTACCAAACAGTAAGAACCCTCACTGTTCACAAACTGGGTACTGGTCTTGTGAGGATCACAGACATGCACGGCTCATTGCAAGACTCAACTCCATAACTGTACTGTAAAAAAAAAACATGCCACGCACTTGTGTGATCACCAAGTTTTTTGTATCCTATTTAAAGGGAATCTGTCAGGTCCAATATGCATCCATAACCACGAGCAGTTCTGGGTGTATATTGCTAATCCCTGCCTAACTGTCCATGTATACACTAGCATAGATAAAGAGAGCTTTAGAAAAATTAATTCTAAAGATCTTTTACCATATGCTAATGAGCGCGGGGACTAGTTCCCTGGTAGTTCCCCGTCCAGTAGCCCCTCATTAGCATGTTAGTAGGTCGCATGCTAACATGTGAATGAATAAGCAGCATCAGAGGAGATCTCACTCACCTCTCCGCCGCCATCGCCGCCCGACGCTCGATTTCGGCTCAGTGCGCATGACCTCGGAGTTTGAAGCCAGGACGAGTACACCCGGCTTCATAGTGCGCATGACCCAAACTCTGGGGTCATGCACACTGAACCGAAATCCCCCGTCAAACGCGATGGCGGCGAAGAGGTGAGTGAGATCATCCTGTGACGCTGCGTATTCATTAGCATGTTAGCACACCCACAGGGACGTACTAACATTCTAATGGGGGCGACTGGCCGGGGAACTAACGCCCAGGGGACTAGTCCCCTCACTCATTAGCATACGGCAAAAGATCTTTAGAAATACTTTTTCTAAAGATCCCTTTATCTATGCTACTAGATACAGGGACAGTTAGGCAGAGATTAGCAATATTCACCCAGAACTGCTCTTGGTTTTGGGTGCATATTGGACCTGACAGGTTCCCTTTAAGTAAATAGTTTGGTGTTCTCTATGAGGGAAACATTTTTTCAACTACTAGAAGGATTTTTTTATACATTTGGAAAACATTAAGGCCCTGTGCGCATTTGCTGGTTTTTGCTGCAGATTTCATGCGGTTTTGCTGCATGTTTCGCTACATGTTATGTTCATAACATCTCTGCAGTGAATCACCAGCAAAACCTATGGGAAAAAAAATGCTGTGCGCACTGGGCGGAATTTGACAGCTGCATGTTTTGCTGCGGGATTCCCGCAGCAAAAACAATTGAATGTCACTTCTTTTCCACACGTCGCTGCGGCGTTTCACTCCATTGACTGCAATGTAATCGTGAAATCCGCAGAGAATAACGCAGGCAGCAAATTATGTGTGTTTCATTGCGTTTTCCTGCGTTATTCCCTGCGGTATTTCGCAGTTTACCTGCGGTAATGTTCATCGCTGCCTGCGTTTTGCAGGGAAGTGATGTCATTATGAGAGGAAAAGGAAGCGGAGCAGAGAGTAAACACACACATATATCAGACACAGACATAGAACACACACATATCACACTCACACACAGACACAGACACAGAACACATACAGATCGTACTCATACACAGACACAGATATAAAGAATACACATACAAATCAAACGGACATATAGAAAAAAAAAAAAAAAACACGCGGGCTCCGCCGTATTTTTATCTTCCAGCCGAGGTAAGCACACAACAGCGGCCCGGTATTCTCAGGCCGGGGAGGGTGAGAAACAGGGTTAATGCCCCCCCCCTCCCGCAGCCGAGAATATCAGCCCGCAGCTGCCCAGAGACTGTCGCATCTATTATGCGGCAGTACCGGAGTGTCCCCGGCTCTTCCAGATGCCGTGATGCGGTGGCAATCCAGGTAATAATGAGTTAAATGACAGCAGATCGTTGCCATTTAAGTCCAGGCTTGATCATGGCAGTGTCTATGAGACAGCTGACATGATCAACCCGTAAGTAAAGTGAAAAAATACACACACACACACACACACCGAAAAATCCTTTATTTTAAATAAAACACAAAAAGCCCGTTTCACCCCTTTATTAACCCCCCCGAAACACACAGCTCCGGAGTAATCCACGTCCTGCGATGCTTGCATCCAGCCGCGACGGACACACAGCGCTGAATGCAGCCTCATAACGAGCCTGCAGAGAGGTAATTACAGGGCATTTCCCACGGCCGGTAATGTGAACACACTACCGACCGAGTGAAATGCAGCGTGTGCTCACAGGGACTCTATCCCTCTATCTATCCCTCTGTCTATTTATCTATCTACGATCTACCTCAGAAGGAAATTACACTTTTTTTTTTTTTTTCAATGAGCTTTATTGCATTGAATGCATTAAAACACATGTACCAACCCGCACGAGGCAAAACCGCTGCAATACCGCAAACAATACCGCGGTAAAACCGCAGCAAACTGCGGCAAACCGCATGCGGTTTTCGGGTGTGGTTTGCCGCGGTTTTTTACCGCGGGTGCGGTAATCTTTCAGACCCTGCGGAGTTTTCTTAAGAATATTCTGTTTCCCAGTGCGCACAGGGTCTAATAAAAGAAAAATGGAACCCTGAGAACAGTTTATATAAGCAAACAGAGTTACCTGCATTGGCAGGGCCAGAGGTCCATATTAGATAGGTCTGATTTAAAGACGACCGATAACCAGGTCAGGAGTGACCAGTTTTTACCGTTGCTTTATTCCTTTGTCTTCCTCGGTTAATCATTTTAGTCTTTATTTATTTTTTATAGTTCTTTTTAATTGTTTTGTTCTTTTTGAAGAGGGGTGCTGCTCTCAGGATTCTCAGGAGGCGAGTCTTAGGCTGTTCTGCATAATTACCCTGTGAGAATCACCCAATTGGTAAAGACCATATAGCGCTATGTTCACACGTTGCGTTGTTTTGTTTTTTTTTTGCAGTGTTTTATGCAAATTAAAAAACTGCTTTTCACAGTACCAGCAAAAACAAGGACATTTCGGAAATCTCATACACTTTCTTTTTTTTCCTGACTGAAATGGAAATCTCCTGCGGTTTTGAAAGCAGCATACCAATTCTTTTAGCGTTTTTCCTGCTTTTTTTCACCATTGAAAGCAATGAGAAAGTGCAAAAAAGAAACTGTGCTTTTTCCCGCTTTTGTTGTGAATTAAACTAACTTTATTTAAACATGTAGACAAATGTCACACCAAAAACGCAGCTAAAAATGCAACAAAAATGCAGCAAAAACTGCTTTTTGGAAGCAGTGGGGTTTTTTTTACTGCCAACACAACAGGTTTTGCTGCAGAATAAAAGCAACATGTGAAAATAGCCTTAGATAGAATTAAATAAAAGGGCTCTTATCTCTGGAACCATATAGCTGATTTAAATAAAACTTAAAAAGAGAACCTGTCAGGTGCAATATGTCCCCAGAACCACGAGCAGTTCTGGGTGCATATTGCTAATCACTGCCTAACCGTCCCTGTATCTAGTAGCATAGATAAAGAGATCTTAAAGAAAAAGTATTTCTAAAGATCTTTTATGATATGCTAATGAGCGAGGGGACTAGTCGCAAAGGCGTTCCTTCCCCTGACTAGTCCACCCCTTAGCATGTTAGCATGCCCACATGGGCCTGCTAACATGCTATTCAATGGTCATGGTCGCCAGCAGTGACATGCGTACCTGTGCCTTTTGTCACTACTTCAGAACGCTGGGTTTAGGGTCAGTGCGCATGATCAGAAGTCGATGGACTTCCGGTCATGCGCACTATGAAGCCGGGTATACGTGTCCCGACTTCAAAGAGGTGTAGTGCGCATGACCGGAAATGCCCTGACTTCTGATCATGCGCACTGAACCTAAACCCAGCATTCTGAAGCGGTGACAAAGACATAAGTACGCACATCAAAGCTGAACAATGGGCATTATATAGCATGTTAGCACACCTCTATGGGCGTGCTAATACACTAAGAGGGCAAAATGAGTGCAGGAGCTAAAACCCCAGCAACTAGTCCCCTCGCTCATTAGCATATGATAAAAGCAGTGACCTGGCGCCTGCTGTGAAATCGCTGATCGTTACACACTGTTCTGGTTTATTTTCTTCAAAGGTGATGTCCTCCTGGGCAGGACGCATCGCTATGTTTGACACTGTGTGACAGGGTCCCAATGACAGCAGAGTTCGTTATACAGGTAGCTACTGCGACCTGTATTGTTACTGAGTCGTTGGTAAGGTCTGACTGTGTGACATCTCACCAGCGACTGACCAGCGATCCTTAACAGGTTGCATCGTTTTCGGGATCGCTGGTAAGTCGCTAAATGTGATGGGGGCTTTTGGCAGGGATTACAATATACACCCAGAACTGCTCTTGCTCCTGGCTGCATATTGCACTTGATTTGTTCCTGAAGCTCCCCGAAAGTGAACCTAAGGTAGGTCACGTGTACACGTAGTGTAGGGTTTTTTTTACCTCAGTATTTGTAGCCAAACCCAGGAGTGGGTAATAAAACAGAAGTGGTGCCCGTTTTTCGCTTATACTTTTCCCCTGATTATTGCACTCTGGGTTTTGGCTTAAAATTACTCAAGTAAAAAAACTCACCAAATACTCATCATCATGTGCACGTGGTCGAATACCAAAACTTGCCACTTTTGACCTGGTGATATGTCCTCTTTAGACAAATGTATGCGAAACAAGGGGTGCAGAGGAGTGTTCCTTTCACATGAACACCCCGAACTACTTTGCCATCGCTTTCATTTATGATGCAAGTCACGACCCAGTAGTGCCAGATCCATCACACAACGGATCCAGGAAGCTTGACAAATTCCACAGATCTTCACGTTCCGCCAGTGTCTGCCATTTTGACAGCAAAAATAAAGCTGCATGTTGTGCTATTCTTGCTGTCAAATGTGACAGAATTGCTGACATAAGCTTCCAACAGAGACTTGAAAGCCAATGTGAACATACTAGCCAAACTGTATTATACCAATATATAGTTAGTGCTATTGGGCTAATCGTGCCTATTAAAATCTGCCTTTTACACATGAGAAAAAGCCACATAAGAACCAACAAAGTCATGAAACCAGAGTAAGATAAAACAAGAATCTTTATTATATAAAGCCAAAACTGGTGATAAAATTAATGGTGATTAAACTAGCTGATAAAAGAAGTGGGGTGCAAACACACAATACATTGATATAACAATTATAGTTTCATCTTAGGCTCTGTGCGCACTGGGAAGTGGAATTTTCTTGAGAAAATTCCGCATGCCCTCAAAGATTACCGCACCCGCGGTAAAAAACCGCGGGAAACCGCACCCGAAAACCGCATGCGGTTTGCCGCGGTTTTACCGCGGTATTATTCGCGGTATTGCCGCGGTTTTGCCGCGTGCGGGTTGGGATGTGCTTTATTGCATTCAATGCAATAAAGCACATTGAAGGAAAAAAAAAAAAAAAAAAAGTCATTTAATTCTGAGAGTAGATAGACAGAAGGATAGATAGAGGGATAGATAGATAGACAGAGGGATAGATAGATAGAGAGATAGATGACAGATCGCTGCATTTCCCACGGTCGGCAGTGAGTTCACATTACCGGTCGTGGGAAATGACCGGTAATTACCTCTGCTGCTTTCATTCAGCCTGTGTCTGTGACAGTCGCGGCTGGATGGAAGCAGCGCTGGACGTCGGACCTGGATTACGCCGGAGCTTTGTTTGGGAGGGGTTAATAAAATGGTGAACGAGGCTTGTTTGTTTTATTTAAAATAAAGGATTTTTCGGTGTCTGTGTTTTTTTTCACTTTACTTACGGGTTGATCATGTCAGCTGTCACATAGACGCTGCCATGATCAAGCCTGGGGTTAATGGCGGTGGTCCCCCATCACCATTAACCCCTTGTATTACCTTGCCACCACTGCTACACGGTGGCAAGAAGAGCCGAGGACACGCCGGTATTGTCGCATATTGCATGCGACAGTGCCGGGGCAGCTGCGGCTGATATTCTCGGCTGCCGGAGGGGGAGTGAGGCGGGGGACATTAACCCTGCCCCTCTCCCTCCCCAGCCTGAGAATACCGGGCCGCCGCTGTGTGCTTACCTCGGCTGGAAGGTAAATATGCAGCGGAGCCCACGTTCTTTTTTTTCTATATTTCCGTTTTCTTTCTATGTGTGTTCTATGTGTCTGTGTCTATGTGATCTATGTGTCTGTGATGTCTGTGTCTGTGATGTGTGTGTGTTTACTCTGCACGGCTTCCTCTTCCTGTAATGACATCACTTCCCTGCAAAACCGCAAGCAAGTGATGCACATTACCGGAGGTAAACCGCGAAATACCGCAGGGAATAACGCAGGAAAACGCAGTGAACCGCACAGAATTTGCTGCCTGCGTTATTCCCTGCGGGATTTCTTGATTAACATTGAGTCAATGGAGTAAAATCCCGCAGCGATGTGCGGAAAAGAAGTGACATGCACTTGTTTTTGCTGCGGGATTCCCGCAGCAAAACATGCAGCTGTCAAATTCCGCCCAGTGCGCGCAGGATTTTTTTTCTCCATAGGATTTGCTGGTGATTCACTGCAGAGATGTTATGAACATTTTCTGCAGCGAAACATGCAGCAAATCCGCGGCAAAATCCGCGAAAAATCCGGTAAGTGCGCACATAGCCTTACTCTGGTTTCATCACTTTATCAGTTCTTCTATGGTTTTTTTTTAGTTCCATTTGCCGATCAGTCTTTTGGCCTAAGGCTATATATATGCACACACCGTGCAGCTTTAACTTTATCCAAACTGCAACCAAAAACTGCACCTTGTCACAGAGAGCCTGGAAATGTAAAAAAAAAAAAAAAAAAAGCTTGTAATAATGGTGCAGTTTTAGACACGTGTTTGTTAATGCAGTTTTTAAAGGAGAAACAAAACATGATCAGATAGAATATTTGATAGATAGCTAGAATAGATAGGTAGAAAAATAGATACATAGAAAGAACATATAGAGTAGATAATAAGAAGAACAGATAGAGCTGTTTTTTTTGGGGGGGGTTCATATTTTTTTTTTGGGAGAAGGGAGGGATGATGTGGGGTCCCCCCATTTTTTATATTCAGAACAGGAAATGCAGCAGCTGCAAGCTGCAACCCTCAGCTGTCTGCTGTACCTTGGCTGCTTATGAAAAATAAAGGGTATTTCTAAATTATTTTATTTATTCGTTAATTTATTTATTTTTTTAATGATGTTGGGTTTCCCTCCATTTTTCTAAAACCAGCCAAAGTATAGCAGACAACTGGGGGCTGATATTATTAGGGTGGTAAGGGCCATGGATATTTGGTCCTTTACAGCCTAAGAATAGCAGCTCACAGCCAACCCAGAAGTGGCGCATCCATAAGATGCACCAATTCTGGCTCTGGACTCGGCTCTTCCAGTTACCCTGGTGCGGTGGCAATCGGGGTAATAAGGGGTTAATAACAGCCCACAGCTGCTACTAAGCCTTAGATTAGTGATGGCAGGCATCTATGAGACACCCCCCATCATTAATCTTTTTTTTTAAATAAGACAAAAAAGTACTCACTTTTACCACTTTATTAACCCCAAAAACACCCATGCAGGTCAGACGTAATCCACACGAGGTCCCACGACACTTCCAGCACTGATACCTCTGACGCTCACAACGAGCACCATAGAACATGACTGCTCACTGTGAGGTTCAGACCACGACTGAAATGAGCCACGTGATCAGCGGTGATAGCGGTGGAGTCCTCCACCTGTGACAGCAAATCACCTGAGAGAGAGGTTTTGACAAATAAACCGCAGACAAAAAAAACTGCAACGTGTGTATAGCAAACCTGAATTCTCACAGAGTTTGCGGGGAAATGAAAAGTCAGAACTTTCTGGTAACAGAACTGCACCAAAAAAAACGCAACAAAAACCACAGCGTGTGCATGTAGCCTAACTGTTCCGAGTTATGGCACATAATTCTATACTATTATTTATTATTCTTTGATATTTCAGTTTATATTTTATGGCTGTGAATACATATACGGTACTTTTTTTTTTTTTTTTCCCTTTTCTCTTAAACATGAGGATAGTTTGGTGATAGTTCTAATAAACATATGAAATCCATTTGCAGAAACATCAATAAAATCTATATTGAAGGATAGTAATATACCCCACTGCCATGGTAAAAGAACACATCATACATTCGCTGCCCAAAACTCTATTCTTTTGACATTTAAACATGTTCTAAGCAAATTCAGAACGTGGACTCCTTTTTCGGAGCTTTCTGGATTATTTACAAACAGATTAAGCCTCAAAAAAACACTGCGCAGTAAATTATTAATGCTGTCCAAAAGACAGAAGTGTACATGAGATTCAGACTTGACGTTCTGCCTTATACCGGTCGTATCCAGGAAAAGGCACAATACAAATAAAAATCTCTAGCTTCTTTCCCACAAACATTCATTCCACAGCACAGCCTCCAGGCTCTCGGCTCCTGAAGAGTGCGGCTGTTGTCCTGCCATCATTCAGTGCTGACGCCTCGTGTGCCCTGTCCCTGGCAGCGTATAATGATACAAATGGCAATCTTAGAAAATGCTCTGTTTGCTTCCATGGTTTATATTGTTTGTCTGATGGGAATTAATGACCTCTATAAAGAGTCTAAACATTGGGTCAAAAGTAGGTATCACAATACTCTGCTATTTCAGCGACACCTCTATGGTGCTCCCTGCCGGTCTTTATTTACAAGCATGAAGAGGTGATGTCCCATCGCAACATGTGACGCTGTGGCCAATCACAGGGCTCCGCATCGTAGCTGGCACAAGATAACGGAGCCCAGTGATTGGCTACAGTGGTCTTGGGTGCTATCGCTGTAGTGTTGTAAACATAGACTGACTGGGAGGAACAGAGAGGTGGTGCTAGAGCAGAAGGGTATTAAACTGATAAGTAATGCTTTTATATTTTAAATTATTTAACATTACCATCTTTGTGTTAGTTTTTTTTGTAAACAATCAACAATTCCTTAAAATGTTTTTTTTTGTTTGTTTTTTTTATCAAAATATCTAATACATGTCTGATTTGTGGTGTTTGATTGTTAGAACCACAGGTGAAAAAAAAAATAACAAAAAAACCCACATTATTTTTGTTCCAGGCATAGAGGTAGCCACTTATGCACACCTCCATTTACTCTCTATTCTAGGAAAATGGAGATTACAAACCGTTTTTAGTGTGTCTTGCAACACACCCTATTATGTTATGTTGACTTCTCCACTCTTAAAGCCTGCTTTACACGCTTCAATAAATCTTTCAATCCGTCGTCGGGGTCAAGTTGTAAGTGACGCACATCCTGCATCGTTCGTGACGTATTTGCGTGTGACACCTACGTGCGATCAAGATTGAACGAAAATACGGTGATCGCATACACGTCATTTATTCCTCATACATTGGACGTTTTGTTGGATGAACCTAGTCAATTGTAACGTGTGACATCCCTCATACGATTTCGGTGTCTGATGCTATGTGCGCAGGTGTGCGCTCTGCACCGCAGCTTAAAAAAGGTCTGCTTCAGAGCGCAGCTGAAAAGCTGCGTTCTGAAGTGCCTCACAATGTCTGTCATTCACTAATCTCTGTCAGTCGGTCACTATCTCTGTCCCTCTCTCTCTGTCCATGTCAGTCTATCCCTCTTACCCCCTCTCTCATACTCATCGATCCCCGATCCCCGGCCCGGCTCTGCACGGCATTCACACTGCTCCGGCGGCTTTTACTGTTTTGAAAAAGCCGGCCGCCCATTAAACAATCTCGTATTCCCTGCTTTCCCCGCCCACCGGCGCCTATGATTGGTTACAGTGAGACACGCCCCCACGCTGAGTGACAGGTGTCACACTGCACCCAATCACAGCAGCCGGTGGGCGTGTCTATACTGTGTAGTGAAATAAATAATTAAATAATTAAAAAAAACGGCGTGCGGTCCCCCCAATTTTAAAACCAGCCAGATAAAGCCATACGGCTGAAGGCTGGTATTCTCAGGATGGGGAGCTCCACGTTATGGGGAGCCCCCCAGCCTAACATTATCAGTCAGCAGCTGCCCAGAATTGCCGCATACATTATATGCGACAGTTCTGGGACTGTACCCGGCTCTTCCCGATTTGCCCTGGTGCGTTGGCAAATCGGGGTAATAAGGAGTTATTGGCAGCCCATAGCTGCCAATAAGTCCTAGATTAATCATGTCAGGCGTCTATGAGACACCTTCCATGATTAATCTGTAAATTACAGTAAATAAACACACACACACCCGAAAAAATCCTTTATTAGAAATAAAAAACACAAACACATTCCCTGGTTCACCACTTTAATCTGCCCCAAAAGCCCTCCATGTCCGGCGTACTCCAGGATGATGCAGCGTCGCTTCCAGCGCTGCTGCATGGAGGTGACCGGAGCTGCAGCAGACACAGCCGCTCCGGTCACCTCCACACAGCAAATGAAGACAGCCATGCGATCAGCTGAGCTGTCACTGAGGTTACCCGCTGTCACTGGATCCAGCGGTGGATGCAGCGGTGGCCGCGGGTAACTTCAGTGACAGCTCAGCTGATCGCACGGCTGTTAGGTTAGGCTGTTCTTTTATTTTTCCTTGTCCTGATGAAGAAGGCGGACATGCCTTTGAAACGCGTAGACCTTTGGAAATAAAGAAAAGGATTTTTTTACAACTTCGGATTTTGTGGTTTTTAGCGCAGCATCAAACCCGATTCCTTTATCTCGATTGTTTTTTATCCACGGTTATATCGGGGCTGCAGCTTACCGCTTTCTTTACATTCAATTGTTTCACCTTTCCCAGGAGTTGTGCCTATCACAACCATAACAGGTGAGTACCTGTCCTGTTGTTATATCTCCATTTGTCATCGGATAAGACTCTATGTGCGCTTTTTTCCACAGTTCTTTTTGACGTTTGTAACCAATCATAGGCGCTGGTGGGCGGGGAAAGCAGGGAATATGAGATTGTTTAATGGGCGGCCGGCTTTTTCAAAATAGTAAAAGCCGCCGCAGCAGTGTGAATGCCGTGTAGAGCCGGGGATCGGGGATCGGTGAGTATGAGAGAGGGCTGCTCAATTCAGTTACTCAGGAGATTAGCGGTCACCGGTGAGTCCTTCACTGGTGACCGCAAATCAGGACGCGACACAGACAGAGCCGCAGCATCACAATGAAGTCGGGTGAAGTTTACCCGAGTTCATTCTGACAGTGCGGCTCTGTCTGTGTCTGCTGTGAACTACCATTCACCGCTGCTACATGGCTGTCTATTACTGCTGTCAGCGGCCATGTAGCAGAGCTGAATGGCAGATGACATAGTAAAAACGCATCCCTACATATTACACACGCTTGGCAAGTCAATAAATAAAAAAAAAAAAAAAGGTGCCCAATGCATACGTCACAGAACACATGATCTAAAGGATCGCACACAAAATTGATCAATTTAACATAGACTACTAACGCACGTGTGACAGCAAATGAACGACCTACGTGCGATCTCATTCATTCGCATATGCGACCTGGGCGTGTCACATCGCATACGAGATCGCATACCTAATTGTAAGGTGTAAAGCTGGCTTAAGGCTCCAATACACATCAGAAAAATCTCAGCTAGATCCACCAATATAGGAGGGATCGTCCAATGGTCTAATGTACAGTATACGAGGGCGCTTGGTTGTTGGGGGAGATGTCGATTGCGCATGTCCAATTTTGTATTGTAGACCACATTGTTCTCCAGTAGATAAGCCACCGGCCAACGTGTCAGATGGCGGCTTTCTCCTATCGAACACAGGAGCCCTTGCTCTTGACTGTGTGTATAGAATAGTCAGCTGAGATGGCTATCAGCCAAATAATCGGAGGAAGCATTGTTTGGCCGACAGCGGAGTATGGTAATTTTTACAATGGAAGCCATTGGGGCTCCAATTCTAGAGGACTGCAGCCAGATTCCCATGCACACTGCAAGTCACAGGGAACATCCACATTTATAATCAGGCTCCACAGTATGGTAGTCACTAACTAAAGGGTTCCAAGTAGTGAGAGTCATACTATTGCAGGTGGCCATCTGATCCAGGGCTCTACAACTAATTTAAAAATGTGTCACTACAAAAAGTGCCAGTCCATATGTTCTGTTAGGGAATATGGACTTTATAGTGGGGGGACGCATGTCTAGATACTTTTTGCACGGCAGTAACAGCTGATCACCACAAATTAGAGAAGAACAACGCAGATCAGTTATTTGCGGAACAGACTGCTTTTTAAAAAGGGGTAGTCTCCTAAGAAAATAAATAAATAAATAAATAATAAATTATATATATATATATATATATATATATATATATATATATATATATATATATATATACATACACATATATACACATATATATATATATATATATATATTCCGTTTCTCATCCAGTAGGATAATTTTTTTTCGCACTTGTCATCCGTGTTCTGTCCGTATGCTATTGTTCATTTACTGGACCATAGACAGTGTCCTATGTTACAGAATTTTACTATATCCGTAAAAAACAGATGCTAGGATGGTCCATGTGGTATCTGATTATTTTTTTTTTTATCGCAACCATCGACTTGAATTGGCGAGTCTCATCTGATTTCCGTCACCATACGTAGCAAGCTGCAACTTTTTTTCCTCACACCAAATGTAAAAGAGGAAAAAAATTGCAGATCTGCTGCTTTGAATAACATGGGGCCAAGTGTAATACCTTTTTTTTAATCGGATTGCACTCAACCGATTTATATACTTGTATGATCGAACCCTAAGGAAAGACGTCTCACAACTCGACATAATGAATTCTACTATACGCTGATGATAAAAGTACCAAATGTAACCATAAATTAATAAAATAAAAAAAATCCACACCAAATTGCACCAATATGTTCTGCACATTTGTCTTGAAACTTAAAGGGGTATTCCGATCACCAATATCCTATATTTCCTAATACGTAGTAGGTGTAATAATAATATTAGCAAATACCTCCACTTAGAAATGTAGTATAGTTCTCCTGATATAGCCATGTCTCTTACCTCATGTGCAGGGCATTGCAGCTTAGGTATCCATGGTTACGACCATGCATATAGTCACGTCCGTTAGGTATCCATGGCTATGCCCACTAGCAACTAAGGCCCTGCAATGCCCTGAACATGAGGTAAGTGACTGAATCGTAAAAACTATACTACATTTCTAATTTGAGATATTTGCTAATATTATTATTATACCTACTACATATTGGGATAGGATCTTGGAGATGCGAATAACCCATAAGTTTTCTAGTCGTTTTGTGGATGTAATGCAATCTTCTCCACACTCAATGTCCCTGTGTGAACCCAGATTTAGTTGAGCTAATTAGGTTTTGTTGCGCAGAGCTGAGATATCAGACACATGGCTCTCAAGTAATGTAATAAGAGAGGGATATTTTGACTGTTGATATAGTAGACCAATCAAAGGAATCATTTGTTTTAGACACATTCTAATGATTATTTTATTTCTACAGAACCGATAATTTCTAACCAGAGGATGTAAAGCACATGCAGATCACTGGATCAATTCCATAAATTAAAAAAAAAAAAATCTACAAATAAAAAAAAACTGATCACACAAATTTGTTAAAAGGGAACCTGTCCAATCTGTGGACCGTATCGCATAAAGAAGGAGAAGCTGTTTGGGAAAACAATTAGTATAACTTGTATTTTATTCATTGGGCGGTCCTACTATGTGATTGACTGATTTCTTGCAAGCATATACAGGGAAGACTGTCAATCATTGATGAGACCGCCCACTGGACTTATATGCATGCAAACACCAATTCAGTGAATAAATGCGATGTTTACTGAAACCTTTCCCACAAAAACGGATAATAATCTGATCAGCTCCTCCTGCTTGCGGATAAGATACCCTTCTCTTATCAGGTTCCCGTTCAAGGC
Organism: Anomaloglossus baeobatrachus; assembly: GCF_048569485.1. Lineage (NCBI taxonomy): Eukaryota > Metazoa > Chordata > Amphibia > Anura > Aromobatidae > Anomaloglossus > Anomaloglossus baeobatrachus. Next base: position 465,175,299 of record NC_134358.1, read on the forward strand.
GGCTGCAGTTTTCAGTAGGATCAGTTTCTTGAGGATTTTCTTTGGGAGAATGATGGAATCAGAATGTTGGATTTCAAAGAAATTCTATCGAAACATCTCCTTTTTTTTAAATCAGATACTTTTTTATTAAAACAGAGTACATACAACAGAATAACAAATCGGCATCCAAATTAAATTTATCACATCTATTACCCCTTTAACTCCCCCTCCCGCCCCCTCCCCCACCCCGGCAGCAACACTTCTCCCCGATACTACATCCCATATAGTACACACTTATAATACCCTTCAACTGTAGTATAGAACCATCCCGTTGTGCAGGAGGAACAACTAGTAACACAAATAAAACAAAACATACACATCAGAGGTCTCAGACGGCTATCCCCGTCCCATATCAGTTTACTGGTCCATCACTCGTCCTATCCGCATTGCAGCCAAGGAGACCAGAGCTTCTCAAACATTTTAACATTCCCCCTTCTTTCATACACTCCCCGTTCCAGCTGAAGAATACACTTCACCCTTTTAATGTACTCTCCCCTGGTCGGGGGGTCTTTTTTAATCCAGGACCTGGCGATTAGCTTTCTTGCCGCATACAGCAGCCTAGCAATGACAATTTTCATAGTATTTTCCACCCCAAGCTCCTCAACATATCCCAATAGGCATATCACTGGTTCCCTGGGGAGGACACACCCATATGTTCTTCCTATCTTGTGGATAACCTTAGTCCAAAAGGAGACCAGTCTCGGACAAGACCACATCATGTGAAAAATACCTGCGTCAGATCCCTGACACCTTGGACACTCCGAATTCCTTTTCAACCCCATTTTAAACATCAGTAAGGGAGACCTATATACCCGGTGAATCACGTATAGGTGAGACAGTCTGGCCGGTTCGCTCATGGAAAGTTTAGGGCATACGCCAGGATACTCTCCCACACCTCCTCCGTTATCGGCCCAACTTCCTCCTCCCATTTAGATTTAGTTTTAATTGGGTATTCTAACAGAAAGGTATGTAGTATATCTTTATACGTGCCAGAAATGATCCCTTTAGTGCTTCCTCCGCCCTTACACACATACTCCAGTACCAGGTCAGTCTGTATGGCCACACTTTGTTTAGCCGCTTGGGCTGCAATCGCATGTTTTAATTGTCTGTAGTGGAGCCAGCCGGACGCCGGTAACTGAAACTCACTCTGTAACTGCGGGAACGATTTCACAATTCCTCCGTCCAATATCTGATGCATGTATATTACACCCTTGCGTCTCCACTCCTCAATATTCCCCATTTTCTGAATCTCCGGGAGATTACTGTTATCCCAGATAGGTGTAAACTTGGTTAACCGGGTCACCCCTCTCACCCTTTTCAGCCTATCCCAGGTCTTATTTATAAGTGCCATTGTAGGAGATGTTCTACCCAGGAGCCCCACCGCACCATCCTCTAGTCCCATTACCAATGGACTTCTACCCACTATGTATTCCAGTACTTCTTTAATGCCCCCATCTTTCTCTCGATCAGACCAACCCCTGAGGTGTTGACATTGCGCCGCTATATAATACAATTCCGGATTTGGGATTGCTAGACCCCCCTCATCCTTCGGCCTTTGTAAAGTCTCTAATCGCACCCTAGGCTGCTTTTTACCCCACACCAGGTCCCTAAACAGCGAGTTTATCCCTTTAAATCTTTTCCTTGAAATACAAACAGGGGCATTGTGCAGTATGTATAGGAGTTTAGGCATTACTACCATCTTTAGTAAATTAACCCTTCCAACAACTGACAAATGTAGCTTGTTCCAGGCATCCACCTTGGTTCTCAATTTTTTAAGGAGCGGCCATAAGTTCACCTGTATGTATTTTTCTACTGGCAGAGATATCTGGACACCTAGATATTTAAATTCGTCCACATTCTTCAATTTGTTAGCCCCAGTATCCTCATTTGTCCAGGCTACTTCCCCATCCACCTTAAAGAGGCTCGATTTAGACCAATTAATGGTCAGTCCCGAAACTTCTCCAAATTTCTCTATTATCTGCATGGCATGATCCAATGAGGCTGATGGATCCCCCAAGAAAAGTAATAAATCGTCAGCATAAAGAGCTATTTTCTCCTCTAAATGCCCATACTTAAATCCATGGATCTCCTTTGTTTTCCTAATGGCCGCCGCCAGAGGCTCTATTGCAATAGCAAATAGGAGCGGCGATAGTGGGCAGCCCTGTCTCGTTCCCCGGTGCAACTCAAACGCTGAGGAGGTCATACCGTTAACTCTAACTTTAGCAGTAGGCCTATTATACAACAGCTGCACCCACTTTACAAACCGTGGGCCAAAACCCATATGCTGCAACACTTTCCACAGATACCCCCACTCAACACTATCGAACGCTTTCTGGGCATCTAACGAAGCGATCACCCTCCGGCCAGGGTTGTCAGGTGGCAACTGTAGATTAAGGTACAATCTCCTGATATTAGCAGCTGTCGACCTATTGGCCATGAACCCTGATTGGTCCATATGGATTAGGTTAGATATAACTCCAGTCAGCCGGTTTGACAACACCTTAGCCAGAAGCTTCACGTCCGCTGTTAATAACGAGATGGGTCTATATGAGTCTGGAAGCCTCGGATTTTTATCCTCCTTAGGAATTACTACTATTATTGCTTCTCTCATAGATTCAGGCAATACACCTTCCCCCTCCGCCACCTCAAAGACTTTCAATAGTTTGGGTAATAGGATTCCTTCTAACTGTTTATAAATTTCAACTGGTAGCCCGTCTGCTCCCGGTGCCTTGTCATTGCTCATGCCATGCAGAGCGCCCTCCAGTTCATCAATAGTAATAGGTGACTCCAGTTTATCTCTATCCACCACAGACAACACAGGAAGCTCACCTCGCTCAAGAAATGAGTCCACCTCTTCCACCCTCATCTCTCCGCTAGAAGAATATAGCGTGCGATAGAAATCTTTAAAGACCCCAAGGATCTCCTCAACCTCAGTGACCTGTGTCCCCTCCACCGTGTCCATACCATGCACAAATGAACTACTCCTTTGAGCTGCAGCTATGACCAATAATAGATGACCAACTTTTTCCCCCTCCTCATAAAAATGCAATTTTTGGAATGCCTGCTTCCTTACCGCCTTCTCCAAAAGCATCTTATTAACCTGTTCATGCGCCTGCCTAAGATTTTGCTTCGCGTCCGTAGTAGTACTCCGGATTGCTTCCAGCTCTGCCTTATCTAAGGCCTCCAGCCTATCTTTCTCATCCTGCCTCGTCTGTGTTTTACGTTTACAGATATCCCTGAACAGGAGCCCCCTGAGGTATGCCTTCATCGCATCCCATACCACCAGCGGACCAGTGCTACCCTCGTTGTGGATAAAGAAATCCCCAAGATCCCGTTCTATATTCCCCATATTAATATGACGGATCCATGCTGGATGAAGCTTCCACTCTCCCCTCCTTCCCCCTGTCAGGGTTCCCCGTCGTATGGACACTAGAATTGGGCTATGATCTGAAATCACTCTTGTCAGATATTGCACGTCGCTTATCATTGTATCCATCAGATCACTAGCTAGAGCCATGTCAATGCGGGACAGAGTGTTATGTGAAGCCGAATAACAAGAGAAGCAGGATACCCTCCCATTCCTCACTCGCCAGGCATCCACCATTCCAAGTTCCCCAATAAGAGTGCCAAACGAAGTCATACAACTATCCTGAATACCTGGAGGTCTACTACTCCTATCCCAGTACAGGTCTATCACATTATTGAAGTCCCCCACCAGTAAAAAAGGGATTACTCCCCCCTTCTCAGAGAACTCCCTTATCTCCCTTAGTTTGGTGCACTTATATGGAGGTGGTATATATATTGCAGCTATACACATGAGTCTGCCAAATATTTTACACTTGACGGCCACACACTGTCCCTCTTTATCCACATACACTTCTATCTCTTCATATTGCACAGAGTTATGGATCAGCAGTGATACACCCCTTGCATAGTTGGAAAAGGTGGAGTGATAGGCCTTCTGCACCCATCTCCTATTTAAAACATGTGTTGTCTCCTTTGTTAGATGCGTTTCTAGTAGACATATTACTGACGGGTTCTGGTCTTGAACATATTTAATTATTGCCGCTCTCCTAGACCTATCTGATAACCCTCTAATATTCCAACTCAACACCTTAATTCTATCCCCCATTATCCCACCCAGTAAAACCATCAAACCTTGTAGTATCTCCCCATGCTGCCTCTACCCTACCCCTTTCCCCCCTCCCCCCCTGCTCCCCTCCCCTCCTACTCCCCACCACTTCCTGTTTTCGAGTACTCCCGTGAAGCATCGGGTTTTCCAAACCTGGTCCATAATCCCTACTAAATTCCCCCCTACCTCCCTCGCCTTCCCCTCTTAGACACATTTTAAAACTCGTCCCTTTTCCAACAATTCTCCACTCCCCCCCTTTCTATGTATAATCATATTCCACTCAATATTCAATATTCAACCAATATAACAGTAAAATGGCGAACAGTAATTAAACTGGAATCTCAAATTGTAAATACCCCCACCGCGCCAAATTAGGCAGTCCCCATGTCCTGCGAAGCTCACATCAAACCCTTCGCATTCCCCCTGCATACTACCTCAATCCCAAAGGGAAGGAGAAAAAAAAAAAAAAAGAAAAAACAAGAAGGGTCCCCTGTAAGCTCCTAAGGATGTTGTAGAGCCTCAGCCGGCCTTCTCCAACACACTGCAGATTCAGACAGTCAGCTCATTCCTTCAAACGGATCCGCTTTTCGTTTGCGTCCAACCACTGCATGGCTTCCTCTGGAGTTGTAAAAAAGTGCACCCGCTCCAACGCCGTCACTCTTAGCTTTGCCGGGAACATCATTGAGTATTGCACCCCCATCTCTCGCAGGCGCCTCTTTACTCCTGTAAAAGTCATACGTAGCTTTTGAACAGAAATGGAGTAGTCCGGGTATATGGAAATTCTCTGGCCGTCAATCATAAGATCCTCCATGTCTCTTGCCTTTCGCAGTATAGTGTCCCTGTCTCTGTAGTTGAGGAGCTTGGCTAGCATAGTGCGAGGGCCCCTGCCTGCTGGTTGTGGCTGCATCGGGACTCTGTGTGCACGTTCCACAGCATAGAGCTTGGATAAGACATTAGCACCCATTTTCCCCCTGAGCCAGTCTTCTACATATTCAGTGGGGTTTCTTCCTTCCGCTTTCTCAGGGATGCCGACAATTCGGATGTTATTTCTTCTAGAGCGGTTCTCTAAATCATCATTTTTTGCCGTGATTTCAGCTATCTGCTGTGCAAATGTTTTTTCAGACTTTTGTAGTTTTGTAATATGATCCTCTGTTATCCCCACTCTCTCCTCTACAGCCGTTGTTCTCAGGTCTGCTTTCTTGAGGTCTTTCTTAATGTCAGCAACCTCTGCCTGTAATCCCTTAACTTGCTTCGTCAGGGAAGTCAGAGCCTCTTTACAAAAAGACACCACTGCAAAAATGTCCTTTAAAGTGGGGTTTTCTGGAGCCTGGTCTGCACTATGTGCTTCCTCTACTTCTCCTGTCTTATCTTGCTGCTGTTCACCATCCCCCATCTCATCAGAGCTGGCATTGTCTTCTCCCTCCTCACCTCTGCTTTCTGTATGCTGATGTGATTTCTCTGAAGTCCGGGCAAATTTCTCCAGCCTTGCCGCGACCTGCATCCTCTCCTGACAGGCTGCATTCACTTTCTCAGCTTCCTGCCTTATCATGGCACCATCCTGAGAGCTGGGGACTTTCCCGCCTCCATTATCTTTTTGCCTGTGACGGACCATGGCACCTTTCTGCATCCAACAGACTCACTCCAGATAAGTCCTCACCACCTTATCTTCCTGACAGCCGGCTGAGGCAGTGATAACAGCGGTATTCAGGGATTTATCAAGGGAGTTTGCAGGAGAGCTCCACAAACACGTCTCTTCACATTGCCGTCCAGGCCACGCCCCCCCGAAACATCTCCAAAAGGCTTTGATGAGTAGGCCTCCCCTTTTCTGCAGACAGATCTCCTTTCTTGAAGCAGAATTTAAGTCTCAACATATATTATGTAGTCATTTTCTTTCTGAAGATCATCCTCCCTAATAAACCACTTTTCAATGGGTGGTCATCTTAAAGAAGTTTCACGGTATGTAAATGTTATTATACCATGTTTAGAAATCAAAGTGAGGCCTATCTATTAAAAATTCTGGTGTAATTTCCCCCCCAAACCCCAAGTCTTTCATGTCTCGCACCATATATTTATGATGTGAATTTGGTATCTTGTACTCTTGTACTTAGACTAGACAGTCTTAAAATTAGACAGATTTATCAAACAGCATGAAATGAGTTGATAAATTTGGCACATAGTACTGTCTAGCCTAAAGGGTGCTTTACACGCTAACAATATATCGTCGGGGTCACGTCGTTAGTGACGCAGATCCGGCGCAGTTAGAGACATCGCAGTGTGTGATACCAATGAGCAACGATCAACGAGCTCAAAATCGTGAAAACTCGTTGCTCGTTGACAAGGTCGTTCATTTCCTTATATCGTTGCTGCTCCAGGTACGATGTTGTTCGTCGTTCCTGAGGCAGCGCACATCGCAATGTGTAACACCGCAGAAATGACGAACATCTCCTTACCTGCGTCCACCGGCAATGAGGAAGGAAGGTGGTGGGCGGCATGTTCCGGCCGCTCATCTCCGCTCCTCCTCTGCTATTGGACAGCAGCCGTGTGACATCGCTGTGACGCCACACGAACCGCCGCCTTAGAAAGGAGGCGGATCGCCGGCAACAGCAATGTCACAGGGAAGGTAAGTCCGTGTGACAGGCGTTAGCGAACTTGTGCGTCACGGGCAGCGATTTGCCGTGATGCACAACCGACGGGAGCGGGTACACTCGCTAGCAATATCGGTACCGATATCACAGCGTGTAAAGTACCCTTAAGTTTGGACAATCTAAGAATTAGACAGTTTTAATAACCATGTCTTAGAAAGGTACAAGCTAGAATAAAAAAAAAAATAACTTTGGTAGTTTACTGATATGTGCAGAAGCTCCCAACACATTTATATAACAGCAGTATCAGATTATATAAGGGGATGTCCACTACTACCCCTTTTCATTCAAAATGCATGTCTGCCCCAGTTAAAACAACAAACTACCATGCTTCAACTCACCTCTGATGCCTGCGCCGTTCCAGCGGTGTCGGCACTCACTCTCCCAGGGCTCAAGTGAAGTTGTTACATTACGCGAGCCCCATGCCTAATCAGGACCGGCTTCTCTCTCCCCACCTTTGGACGAATTGAACATCAAGAGGAAGTTAGAGCTAAGGCTGCCACTCACTTCCTCTTTATGATTTTTATGTTCAAAGGAAGGGAGAGGGAAGCCAGCGCTGATTGGGCACAGGGCCGTGTGATGTAATAACGTTACGTGAGCCACAGGATAGCGAGTGCTGACACTGCTCGAATGGTGTAGGCACCGGAGGGGAGTAGAAGCACAGTTATTTAAACGGGGCCAAAAATGGATGATTGAGAAGGCTGAGTAATGGACAATTTCTCTAAGAAAATTTAACCGGTTATTTATGGAACAAAAAGAATAAGCTTTAGTGGCAAGGGGCGGTCTTTAAGGAGAGTTCCAAAAACAGTTGTTTTCAGCTGGACATTTGAGCCCTGTTTTTTTGTCAGAGCCTGGACTCACCAAAGGATCTTTTTTACTCTGGACAAGTAGTGCATCGAGGTGTGCAAGTGCAGCACATAACAAATCCTTAAGGCAATCTTAGGTTGAGTTGATATGTGAGAAATAGGGGCAGGTTCTTAGCCAAATGAAGGTTGGTTTGTAAGGAAAAACAATGTTTTGAAGATAAAGATATTAACGTGTAGGCATTACAGAAAAGTAGTTGGCAGAGTGGGTAGACATTGTGCATTGAATAGGTAGTCTGTGTAGTGAGTGATGGCTCGATGATTTTGATCTTATGCTACAGTTATGTAACATCTATTAATAAATGATCACATAAACATCTAACAGCTTTAACAGAGAATAAAATGGTATTCAGTCAGAAGGACACATGGAGATAGCTAAACAAGCCTTCCGATGAGAGCTACAGAGAATCGTTAGCGCTAATTTGTCAATGCTTAACATTGATTTATCCAGTTTGTTCACTTTTGCTCCAGGGAAGCTTCACTCCACTGAACTAACAATCTGTGTCTCTGCGGCTGTCCTTTATTTAACACCTACAGGTACTTCAAATACATTCAGAGTACTGTAATTCCAAAAATATATCTCATGCTGGTTTATTATTTTCCAGTTGCATAGTTTAACTTGTGAAGTCAAAACAGCAGAGACCTACAAACTCAAGATCCTTGATATTTTATAAAGAACGTGTCGACCTGACGCATTTCAGATAATTTGCCTATGTTATTAGGACTATATATAAATACAGTTTTCTGTGAGCTCCTGCTGCTTCTCATAAGAGCATATACAAAGAGTAAGAACCATATACAAGAGAAGTAAATCAGGACAAGAGCAAGCCATAAATAACTTCATCCACCTCGGCTGTTCCCTGCTTAGACCAGCTCGTAAACTTCAGGATGTAATCGGTCTCTTACTTGTGAAATATTAAGCAAATTCTGACCTGTTGAAGGTACGTGAAGGCCAGCGGGAAGCTCAAGCATGGACCCTGAAGAAGTATTCTAGTCTCCATAAATTACCACCGATCCACCGATCAGATGATAATGGTTAAATCCCTTGGAGTCTTGCCACTGGGACATCAAACAATGTATAGACTGGTGGACGTAGGTCCCTATTCTCCAATCATTGCATATAGGAGAGCAGTTGATAGTCTAGTGCAGCATTTGGTTATTTTCAGCATTGCCATAAACTTTGAATAAAGAGGGAGTAGAGAACTGGGAAACAGGGGAGAATGGGGGGATATATTATAGGTCCCTTAATTCTGGTAATTTTGATAATAAATGGGTTCCCAGAGACCGGGTTCACACCATTCTAACAATTATCACATATTCAATGGATAGGTGGTAATTTTTGGAGACTGCTTAAATTTCACCAGTTTCTAAATAAGATATTCAATGTTATAGGATTCATTAAAAGTCACAGACCTGTAAGTCCAGTGGACCATTTAACATTAATTACATGACATCTCTGGATCAGCAGGTCAAAAAAAAAGATGAATCATTTTAAAGGCAATGGTAGGAGAAGAGGCAATGTCTTGTAGGATCCATTTCAAGAAATGAATAGAGGGCCACAACCTAGAAAACATGTTAACAGACTTCTTGAATAACTATGAATAACTATTTTTAGTTATTTAATGTTAGTTGATATCTTCTCTCTAAAGACCAGCCCATTTGGATATGTCTATTAATGATTTAGTTTTATATGAACCATTGGCCACTGGGGACTAGTAAACCACTGTAAATCAAATGGACATTCTAAAATTACTGATCATTAGAAATATGACCTAAAATCATTAAACACAAGGACAGGTCTTGTAGAGCAAAGGCCTTAAATACATCATGTAGACTTTACCGCTTTATATCAATGATCACTGCACAGGACATGAGCCATTTGGAAGATTACAGTTAAGACTGATCTGAAATATGACAAAACACATTAACAATTTTAAACCATGAATAAATAAAATAAACTACATTTAAAATGACAATTCTTGGGAAAGGCGTCCATATTTCAGCTTCACATTTATATATTTTTCTCAATTTACGTAGGTATAATCATTGACCATAATCTAATCCAATAAAGATAGCAGATGACGCAAAAAATGCCATATAAAGATCCTGTTAAATGATGCGTGATACATATTCATTTCCATCTCTGCCAAGTAACCATGCTGTGAATTGGATCTGAAACAACATTATGTGTTAGCTGCCTGGGACGCTGCAGAGCAAGTAACATATGAAAGCTAAAACTCTAGAATGCTTGAGAACGCCAACCAACCTCTGTACCCTACAGACACCGCACATCCCAAGTATGTCACCGTAACAGATTCCGTCTGTATCCTAACATGGCTTATAGAAATATCACAACGTGCTGTCTGAGGCTTTCTCTACATACAGCAGATTTTTACGCCATCCAAAGATGAAGACGTTAAAGGGGCAATCCAACCTTAGGAAACAAGAAAACCGCAGAAGTGATAAACAACAAGATGAACAATGCCCTCTTCTTCAATACTCTCTTCTTCTTTCCCCTTAGCTATACATCACTTACACAAGTGTTCTCAAGTGTAAAAGACATTGCGTTTCCAAAGGATAGATGATAACTTTTTGATCACAGTGTCCTCTACCAATCCCGAGAACCGGGGCTAAATGGAGCAGACGTCAATAATGTGCACTACAGCGCCATTTATTTTTAAATGGAGCACCCAAGATTATTAGTCCTATTAGAATGAATGGAGAGGCGGTGTGCATGATTGACCTCTGCTCCATTCAGCCAGGGTTCTTGAGATTGGTGGGAGCAGGCAGACAGGGGCGGGAATAACTAGCAAAACCCGACCCACCTATTAGATATTCCGTTGCACCTCTCATCAAATAACAGTGCATTTCACAAATTTTACTTGCCTATATTTCAGAAACTATACATCCGATCTCACAACTAAAGGTATGTATAGAATCCGCATGATAGCGCTACTATACCACTGGATATAGTTTATATAGGAAAATCCTGGTGGTTTGTCCTCTTTAAATTTTGAGCACTTTACCTCTGAGTATCAATGGACCTCCTTGGTAGTTGGTCCTCTAAGGCAGAGGTTCCCAACTCCAGTCCTCAAGGCACACCAACAGTGCATGTTTTCAGGATTTCCTTAGTATTGCACAGGTGATAATTTAACCACCTGCAAAGGTGCTGAATCCAACACCCATGCAATGCTAAAGAAATCCTGAAAACATGCACTGTTGGTGTGCCTTGAGGACTGGAGTTGGGAACCTCTGCTCTAAGGGGTACTTTGCACACTACGACATCAAAGCTGCGATGTCGGTGGGGTCAAATCGAAAGTGACGCACATCCGGCATCGTTGTCGACATCGGAGGATGTGAATCATTTTTACTACAATTAACGAGCGCAAAAGTGTCGAAATTGTATGATTGGTGTAGTGTCGGGCATTTCCATAATGTCGCTGCACAGACAGGTACGATGTTGTTCCTCGTTCCTGCGGCAGCACGCATCGCTGTGTATGAAGCTGCAGGAGCGAGGAACATCTCCTTACCTGCGTCCCGCCTGCAATGCGGAAGGAAGGAGGTGGGCGGGATGTTTACGTCCCGCTCAGCTCCGCCCCTCTGCTTCTATTGGCCACCTGCCGTGTGACATTGCTGTGATGCCGCACGACTCGCCCCCTTAGGAAGGAGGCGGTTCGCTGGCCAGAGCAACGTCGCAGGGCAGATAAGTGCCTGTGAAGCTGCCGTAGCGATAATGTTCACTACGGCAGCTATCACAAGATATCGCATGTGCGACGAGGCGGGGACTATCGCGCTCGGCATCGCTACAATCGGCTTGCGATGTCGTCGTGTGAAAAGTACCCCTTAAGTCCTAGAATAATTTATCAATTATCAGATTACTTTTGTCTTCACATCTGTCTGTGAATGATGTAAAACATTTACCTCCAATATCTTCTCGAAGTATCTGCAGACAAACAAACTGTTCTACATGAAGTTAATCTCGCAGCGGGGTATGTCTTCCACAGCTGGCACGGTTAGAACGATTTTCATTTTATTTATTTACGCTAGATTAATCTCTGGCATAGCAACCATGGTCAATCCCATGACTTTCCCCTTCTTTTACTATAGATGCTGCAGCATAAACCATAATGGGGTTATTTATTAAACAAGTGAGTAAGGAAATAAGAACATCAAAGGTCAGTGAAACTTATTTTAGAGATCCATTCATAGACCTCGCCTGTAATTTAGAGAGACTGCCACTCCGCACCTAAAATTAGTACTGAACTATATTTACTATGAATACCCATAAAAGATACTTTTTATATTAATTTTTGGAGATTTACACTTCACAATAAAAAAAATGAACATGTAATAAACACATAGTAAATTTTGTGGAAAAGTTGAAAATAAACCAGAAATGAATTTGGGGTCATTTCCACAAATAAGTTACTAAACATTAAATCATATTATTTATAGCCAACTTAAAAGGGTTCTCAAACAACAACAAAAACGTTTAATCCACGAACTCACTGACTCACGTGTAACATATTCTGTATAGTGATTCAGCTATACAGCTGTATTTGTAGAATGTGTTTAAAATAAGAATAAGTACACACTGTTGGGATCAATGCTTTTACTCACACGTCCGTGTTTTCACAAGGACCATGTGTCCATCTGGAGCACACGTGAGTCCGTGTGCTCCACACAGCAACATGTCCGTTTTCTGCTGGCACACAGCACGCACACTGATGTGATTCGAGTGACATGAGTGTGACATGTACAGGAGAAAACACATCACTAACAAAAAAAAAAAAATTATACTTACCTGTCTCCAGTGCTGCTACCTCTGATCCCGCTGTAACACTTAGGGGTGCTTCACACATAGCGAGATCGCTATCTAGATAGCTGCTGAGTCACGATTTTTGTGACACACCAGTGACCTCATTAGCGATCTCGCTGTGTGTGACACTGAGCAGCGATCTGGCCCCTGCTGTGAGATCGCTGCTCGTTACACACAGCTCTGGTTCATTTTTTGGACGTTGCTCTCCCGCTGTGAAGCACACATCGCTGTGTGTGACAGCGAGAGAGCAACAATCTGAACGTGCAAGGAGCCAGCGTCTGGCAGCCTGCGGTAAGCTGTAACCAACATATATATCAGTTACCAAGCGAAGCCCTTACCTTGGTTTCCCGATATTTACCTTCGTTACTAGCGTCCGCCGCTCTCATGCTGCCAGTGCCGACTCCCCACTCCCTGCACACGTAGCCGGAGTACACATCGGGTAAATAAGCAAATGTTTGCTTATTAACCCGATGTGTACTGTGGCTAGGAGTGTAGGGAGCCAGCGCTATGCGGTGTGCGCTGGTAACCAACGTAAATATCGGGTAACCTAGCCCTTGGTTACCCGATACTTACCTTAGTTACCAAGTGCAGCGTCGCTTCCACGCGTCGCTGCTGGCTTGGGGGCTGGTCACTGGTGAGATCTGCCTGACTGACAGGTCACCAGCGACCATGTAGCGACGCACCAGCGATCCTGACCAGGTCAGATCGCTGGTGGGATCGCTGGTGCATCGCTAAAGTGTGACGGTACCCTTACTTAAAGGCCTGTTGATTATGCTCATGAATATTCACCGCACTGACCATGGAAGCAAGTGTGACAGTAGCGCCGGAGACAGGCAAGTATACCAGCTCATGCGGTCAGTGTGCTATCCAGAAGTCACAGGGACAGCACACGGAACACATACACACTGGCAAACATACTGACCTGCCCCACAGACCATCACATACGTGCGTTAAATTCATGGACGTGTGAAAGATTAATGTTAACCTTTTTTCTTTAGAACAATTTGGGTTTTTGCAACAGCTATTTCAGTTTCATATATCTAATAACTGATGGACTCAGTAATATTTATGAATTGAAATGAGGTTTATTGTATTAACAGAAAATGTGCAATCCGCATTTAAATAAAAATTTGACCGGTGCAAAAGTATGGGCACCCTAATCAATTTCTTGATTTGAACACTCGTAACTACTTTTTACTGACTTACTAAAGCACTAAATTGGTTTTGTAACCTTATTGAGCTTTGAACTTCATAGGCAGGTGTATCCAATCATGAGAAAAGGTATTTAAGGTGGCCACTTGTAAGTTGTTCTCCTATTTGAATCTCCTATGAAGAGTGGCATCATGGGCTCCTCAAAACAACTCTCAAATGATCTTAAAACAAAGATTATTCAACATAGTTGTTCAGGGGAGGGATACAAATAATTGTATTTGTATTGGGCTACTAAAATAATAAATGGAATGGGTGCATTACAATACACGGAAAGGTTATCAAAATTAGGTCTATTTACTCTAGAAAAGAGAAGACTTAGGGGAGACCTAATAAATATGTACAAATATATCAGAGGGCCATATAGAGATCTCTCCCATGATCTGTTTGTACCAAGGACTATGACAAGAACAAGGGGGCATTCTTTTCGATTGGAGGAAAGAAAATTCCTACATCAGCATAGAAGAGGGTTCTTCACGGTAAGAGCAGTGAGGCTCTGGAACTCTCTTCCTGAGGAAGTGGTGATGGCCAACTCACTGAATGAATTTAAGAGAGGAATGGATGCATTTCTTGTTAGCAAAAGTATAGAAGGTTATAAATAGCATAATCTTACAGGTAGATAGAAGAGCGACCAAGATTATTAGAGGAATGGGTGGGCTGCAATACCAAGACAGGTTATTAAACTTGGGGTTAGTTAGTTAGGAAAAACAAAGGCTTAGGGGGATCTAATCACAATGTATAAATATATGAGGGGACAGTACAGAGACCTTTCCAAAGATCTCTTTACACCTAGGCCTGCGACTGGAACACGGGGGCATCCGCTACGTCTTGAGGAAAGAATGGTTAATCATAATCACAGATGAGGATTCTTTACTGTACGAGCAGTGAGACTATGGAGCTCTCTGCCGTATGATGTTGTATTGAGGGATTCACAAGTAAAATTTAAGCAGAGCCTGATCGCATTAATTGAAAAATATAATATTACCAGTTATGTATATTGGATTTTATGACAGGGTATTGATCCAGGGAACTAGTCTGATTGCCGTATGTGGAGTCAGGAAGGAATTTTTTTCCCCATTGGAGCTTATTTGACACATTGGGGTTTTTTTGCCTTCCTCTGGATCAACATGTTAGGCTACGGGTTGAACTAGATGGACTTAGAGTCTCCCTTCAACCTTAAAAACTATGAAACTGTCTCAGAGATTTAAACTATCAGTTTCCACTGTGAGGAACATAGTAAGGAAATGGAAGAACACAGGTACAGTTCTTGTTAAGCCCAGAAGTGGCAGGCCAAGAAAAGTATCAGAAAGGCAGAGAAGAAGAATGGTGAGAACAGTCAAGGACAATCCACAGACCACTTCCAAAGACCTGCAGCTTCATCTTGCTGCAGATGGTGTCAATGTGCATCGGTCAACAATACAGCGCACGTTGCAGAAGGAGAAGCTGTATGGGAGAGTGATGCAAAAGAAGCCGTTTCCGCAAGCACGCCACAAACAGAGTCGCCTGAGGTATGCAAAAGCACATTTGGACAAGCCAGTTACACTTTGGAAGAAGGTCCTGTGGACTGATGAACCAAAGATTGAGTTGTTTGGTCATACAAAAAGGCGTTATGCATGGAGGCAAAAAAACACGGCATTCCAAGAAAAGCACTTGCTACCCACAGTAAAATTTGGTGAAGATTCCATCATGCTTTGGGGCTGTGTGGCCAATGCCGGCACTGGGAATCTTGTTAAAGTTGAGGGTCGCATGGATTCAACTCGGTATCAGCAGATTCTTGACAATAATGTGCAAGAATCAGTGACGAAGTTGAAGTTATGCAGGGGATGGATATTTCAGCAAGACAATGATCCAAAACACCGCTCCAAATCTACTTAGGTATTCATGCAGAGGAACAATTACAATGTTCTGGAATGGCCATCCCAGTCCCCAGACCTGAATATCATTGAAAATCTGTGGGATGATTTGAAGCGTGCTGTCCATGCTCGGCAACCATCAAACTTAACTGAACTGGAATTGTTTTGTAAACAGGAATGGTCAAATATACCTTCATCCAGGAACTCATTAAAAGCTACAGGAAGCGACTAAAGGCTGTTATTTTTGCAAAAGGAGGATCTACAAAATATTAATGTCACTTTTATGTTGAGGTGCCCATACGTTTGCACCAGTCAAATTTTGTTTAAATGCGGATTGCACATTTTCTGTTAGTACAATAAACGTCATTTCAATCCATAAATATTGCTCAGTCCATCAGTTCTTAGATATACGAAACTGAAATAGCTGTTGCAAAAACACAAATTGTTATAAAGAAAAAAGGTTAACATCAATAGGGATGCCCAAACCTTTTCATATGACTGTATATACATACATATCTCTGTATGTATGTATGTATATATATACACACACACACACACACACACACACAGGCACTCTTTATTTAAAGAAAATAATAATATTGAACATGTCACCAGTTTTTTAAGTAAATATATTTCTAAAGGTGCAATTGACATGAGTTTCTCACAAGATGTCGGTAACAACCCATCCAAATCATGGCGGCAAAGATATCTAACTATAGGTATCCATCAATTAAGTTAATTTGTAATAATGAAAAATGACAGAATAAATTAGTGACGTGTTCAATACTTATTTCAAGATCAGATGTGTGATGAACAAAATCAACCTTTATTGCTCAAGTCTTAAAATGATGACACAGAACTCTTCTTTCTCAGATCAATACCACATGGACAGGTTCCAAAAATACGCAAATAATGATGCAGAGTTCTTTGGAACCTGGGAGTGGGATTAGATCAGTGTCAAACCAAAATTACAGACCACATTATAGAATGCACAAATAAAATTACATATGACATCAAATATGCATATTGGAATATTTTTATTTGCCAAGGATACATACCCTGTTTCCCCAAAAGTAGGACCTACTCCAATATAAGCCTTTGTAGGATTTTTGGGGCTTTTTGTGTACTTAAAATATAAGCCCTACTCCAAAAATAAGCCCGAGATCCATAAAAAAGTGTCCGAACAGCTATAAAAGTTAAAGAATACAGCAGGATCCTTCATCAAACAAAGCAGACACTCCTGAAAGAAAGCAGACATCCTCCTTCCCCTCCCCCACCCAAAAAAATTAAAAAAAATTGCACTCACCAGACCCCAAGCAATTACAGTTGGCAAGTGCCGATGGTGGATGAGGTCTCACACAGAGATCTGCATCGCTGTCAGAGCTCTCGCCGTTCCAGTTGTATTGCACCGCAGCTCTCACAAACAGATCAGGTACCAGAATCACTCTGCACAAGTGATACTACTTCCAGTCACCAGGGGGAGCCAACCACTGTAGAACACAAAGGGACCAGACAGCGACGCAGATTTGTATGTGAGAGCCCATTCACTTGCCAACTCTAATTGTTTGGGGTTTGGTAAATGCAATTCTTTTAGGGGGTGCTTACTTTCTATTGGGGCTAAAGGTAGCAGTACATAAAGAATAATACATTTAAGCAAGTAATTTAAACCTTTGTACACATTGTGTGTACCCACCACTATATATTGTATATATATATATATATATACACATATACTCTATACATATACATTATATAATATATATATATATATATATATATATATATATATATATATATATATATATATATATATATATATATATATATATATATATATATGGGACAAACAAGTGGATCCAGCAAATACAAGGCGACTCCAGGTGGCAGTAAAAAGATTATATCCAACTTTATTGTGCACCAGTTAAAAATTCCAGAGCTCTTGACAGAAAGTTGTAGAGCGAGATACACGCAGTAGCGGACTACACGTTTCGGCGGTAGCAACCGCATTCTTCACGGTCCCAAACCAAAACTGGATATATAAATATGAAACATTATCATGTAGAACCTATTATATCCCGAAACCCACACACGGATCATACAATGATAGTAAAATAGTAAAAGAAGTGGTACAAAGCATATTATTCGATGGCAACCATCTGTTCATTATTTTTTAGGCGTATTGGACCAACAAGGAATAAATGTTTAGGGTAACCACAGCATTTATAAGTCTGACGACAAAATAAGTGCAATCAGCTATGAAAATAAGCATCTGTTTTCAGGATACCATAAAGGGGAAATTTGTTTTGGTAGTTACAGACCATCTGACCCCAGAGAAAAAAAACGAAAGGCCGTGTATAGCCAGCATGTACTGTAACTGGCAGTGTACAAGGGTCCTAAAGTTATTGATATTCTGTATAGTAAGGATATCATAAATATATGTGCTCTATAATTCCCCTGTACAAGGATTTCATAATTATAAATATTAAAATAGTAGTACTGTATATTTGACAGAATTGCTCTGCATAAAATTGCCCTTCAATGAAAAGCTTTTCCTAATACACTTCAGAACCGCTCTGCAATTTCAATACAATACTCTACATTTGTGTTTTACATGACATAGTGAAGAAGAGAAAACTCCCTTCGCTGAGAAGTTCCTTTCCACTACACATATATAATTCCCTGCCCTCAGCAGTTGGTAAGGGAGTATACATTGTGTGCATGCTACTCACTGCTAGTAGCACTCCCTTTCCGGCAACTTTCTCCGCTTCCTCCCCACCTTGTGAAAGCCGCACTCATGTATGACTCATGTCAAGAGCAAACGAGAAGCCTAAGAAGGCTAGATGTTCTAACAGAGAGAATTTATAACAATATTTTATAGTCAACAGAAAAACAAACAAATTATTACAGCATCTGCAGCTTCATACTCCCAATCTCTATTCTGTGATGTTGAGAGAATATTTGGTTCCTCTGCGCTGCCGTGAAAAAACGGGTAATTGAGCCTAAATTAAGTTAAAATGGTTTAGTTCTACATATTTCAAGGCAATCCTGGCTCTTCCTCAGGATCAAACCACAGTGTCTATTCTTCTTCCGATCATCCTTATTTACGTTTCCTGGTTTCCATAATCAGGCTAGGGAACAATTTTGGCTAGTAGTCCATCAGTCTCAGGATTAGTGAACAAGGCTGATCATACTGGGAGCCAAAAACCTAATGACAATTCACTGGTTAGATGTAGGAGAATCAGCTGTTCGATGGGAGGTCGGTGGAATCGGCTGCAATCTGAATGCATTGTTTCAACCGACTCTTAGTAGAAGGAAACAAATGAAATACAAAAAAAAAAGCAACATGGTAACATATTTTCTGGGGAATACATTTCAGTGGGCCATATAACAATATTGTGCGTTACTACAATGATGTGTTGATCACTTAGTCATACTTACAACTGGCCACTGGCAATAAAAAAGGGTGGCATGGGCACTCTCAGATAGTCACATTACCAAACCATAATCCCCCAACATTTCTACCATAATGGCATAATGGGGTTGTACCTTAAATGCAAATTATCAAACAACCCCTAAAAAGTTATAAACTTGCTGATTACTTGTGGCCCCGTAGGGAGATACACTAATCCTAAGAACACGGCTCTGGAGCACTCTGCTATCGCTGGCACTTCCATAGACTCAAGACTTTTGCTTCTTTCAAAGGGCACTCCAAGAGTTACTTATCGGAGTTGGTGAGGTTCCACAGGCGAGACCTATGTGATTGTCAGGTTATCACCTACCCCAGTGCTAAACTTTCTTTATAGCATAACTCCTTTCGGATCATTTGCAGGACCAATCTTGATGAAAAGATGATTCACAGTTCTGTAGAACTGTTGCCACACATGACCATCATTCCTCTACAGACATGGCTTCTTGGTTGAAGAACCTTGAAACGTTAAAGGCAGAATTTTTCACTTCAGACTTCACCTTTAGTTTGAAATGACCTTTAATTTCTGTCACACAGAATATTTCACAAACTGCCTACTGTCATGGCAGCGTCAGATTTTGTTCGTATTACAGATTCTGACACGACGCCTGAGAAATTGTTTAGTGTCTGGAATCAACGCAGGCAGACTCAGGCGTCAACCTGCTGTGTGCTGACTCATAGGCAGGATAGCAAGAATTGATCTCTGCTAGTCTGCATGTTAGTCTCCTTTGATCACATGTTGTGGGGAAGTCAATTGCATGAGCCCCCCTCCTATAAATGCTGGCTGGACCCTTCCACCTATGCCAACTATAGTTTATCTTAGTCTGGAACACAGCACCTAACCAAACCAACTATCTGGTGCTTGTAGTGCTTATGCTTTGTGCGGTTGTATAGTTTTCCCCTGTTGCCTTATGTAGATACCTTCCTTCTCTTGTTTTCCTCGTGAATCTGTTATTGTCTAACCCTGTATGTGTATTTGCAGTGTGTCAGAGGTCTGTTTTCCTGTTATGATCTGGTAACCGTGGACGATCACAAAAAATCCCATTCATCAGGAAAAAAACAAAACTAAAAGAGTAGTTGGAAACTGAGCTGACTGCAATCCCCTATCTATCAGACAACACTAGAAATAGCAGTGGGATGTTCCTAACACACCTAGACACCTCGTCACTGCCTGAGAAACTTGCTACACCTCAAAGATAGAAAGGGGGAATCCTTACTTGCCTCGAAGCAGTCCACAAAGAAATAGCAAGCCCCCAACATGCAACAACGGTGATGTAAGAAAACACAATATACAAAAAATATAGATCAGCAAAGGTGAGGCCCAACTTACTAGATAGAACAGGACAGGACAGGACAGATAATTGATTGCGGCCAGCAAAAAAACCCTGCAAAGAAATACCAATCTCCTGATGATAAAAACTACTGAGACTACAAGGTCTTCCCCACTATATCAGGTACTCTTGTGTTAGACACTTTAAACAGAACTGCAGATCTAATGGGAAGAAACAAAATCACAGAACAAATAATCTTCTAAAGTGCAAATAATCCAAACATGAACAGAGGGCAAACTCCCTTTCTTGCTGGAAGAACTTCCCTGCTCACAAAAGCAGAAAGACAGATTCTCACATACAAGAAACCAAACACATAACCAAATAGAATATGCAGAAACACTCTTAAGTGCAAATCCATCAATTAAGCACAGAAACTGTAAACTTATCTGGAGTAGATTGAGGCACCAAATAAATGAGAAAAAGAGAAGGAAAAACATCCAGCTATCTTCAGAAGCAAGCAGGAACATTTATCAACGGCAACCGCCAGGCACAAAATGCTCTCCTAAATAAACTAGGCTGATCTGCAATAGGATTTCCTGGATTCCCAATTAATTCCATCACCTGTCTGAATCACAGATTCAGACTCAGCTTCATTACCATTCCTGGCAGTCAGAGGGAGCTCCACACCAGCATCTACCCGAATGACAGTCACAACATTTTCCCTTGTCTGTCTTTATCTGTGGTTAAAATCACTCTCCTGCCCCATGCTTCCCTGGTGGGAGTGGGGGGGGGGGGGTATTCAGATTAGCCTAGGCCAGGATCAGGATTCAGGAGTCTCCACCCTTAAGAGTATCCCTGAGGTTAGGAATAGCATAGGGGCCCCTAGCGTGAGGGACAGCATCCCTCATTATCCATTGTCACATTGTGACATTTCCAAACCAATATGTCAAATAAAGAAGTAGATTTTTTAAAAAAATATTTCAGCCTAAATTTATATTGCATCGGTTACCATTTCCCATGACAGAACTCTTTCCTAAAAGACACAAGCCCTATTACAACAATAACAGCAACAGTGAAAAATTAACAGTTTTGTGCTTCTCAGCTGTGAGATCTGGGTTTGGACCAATTGATTTTACAACTAATTATTTTGTGACATATTTTCAAAACATGCCCTCCTATAAATACTGCAAAACGTAGGAGCAAAGTTTAGACAGGGTGCCCAATTACCCGAAACGAAAACAGGAGACTGACAAAACACTTGTCTGGATTCCCACCAGATTTAGCAGCTGTGCAACTGGTAGGAGCCTGATCGTCAAAGCTTAATATAGCAAATAGAAAATATATTTAGCTTCTGTTAAAATAATTAAACATTTATAGTTAGACAGCGCTCGGTGCTCTTTCCCACTTTGCCAATATAAGTTTCCGTATGATTTGTAAGAAGACAGCTGTAAACTATGATGAACTGTACGTCGTGTTCCAACAAATAGGGTGATGGTGGAGGGGGACAGCAATAGGGGTTTGATAGAACAAACAGGGTGATGGTGGAGGGGGACAGCAATAGGGGTTTGATAGAACAAACAGGGTGCTGGTGGAGGGGGACAGCAATAGGGGTTTGATACAACAAATAGGGTGATGGTGGAGGGGGACAGCAATAGGGGTTTGATACAACAAATAGGGTGATGGTGGAGGGGAACAGCAATAGGGGTTTGATAGAACAAACAGGGTGCTGGTGGAGGGGGACAGCAATAGGGGTTTGATAGAACAAACAGGGTGCTGGTGGACAGCAATAGGGGTTTGATACAACAAACAGGGTGATGGTGGAGGGGGACAGCAATAGGGGTTTGATACAACAAATAGGGTGATGGTAGAGGGGGACAGCAATAGGGGTTTGATACAGCAAATAGGGTGATGGTGGAGGGGGACAGCAATAGGGGTTTGATAGAACAAATAGGGTGATGGTAGAGGGGGACAACAATAGGGGTTTGATACAACAAATAGGGTGATGGTGGAGGGGGACAGCAATAGGGGTTTGATACAACAAATAGGGTGATGGTAGAGGGGGACAGCAATAGGGGTTTGATACAACAAATAGGGTGATGGTGGAGGGGGACAGCAATAGGGGTTTGATAGAACAAATACGGTGATGGTGGAGGAGAGACAGCAATAGGGGTTTGATAGAACAAATAGGGTGATGGTGGAGGGGGACAGCAATAGGGGTTTGATAGAACAAACAGGGTGATGGTGGAGGGGGACAGCAATAGGGGTTTGATACAACAAATAGGGTGATGGTGGAGGGGGACAGCAATAGGGGTTTGATAGAACAAACAGGGTGATGGTGGAGGGGGACAGCAATAGGGGTTTGATACAACAAATAGGGTGATGGTTGAGGGGGAACAGCAATAGGGGTTTGATACAACAAATAGGGTGATTGTGGAGGGGGACAGCAATTGGGGTTTAATAGAACAAACAGGGTGCTGGTGGAGGGGGACAGCAATAGGGGTTTGATAGAACAAACAGGGTGATGGTGGAGGGGGACAGCAATTGGGGTTTAATAGAACAAACAGGGTGATGGTGGAGGGGGACAGCAATTTGGGTTTGATAGAACAAATAGGGTGATGGTGGAGGGGGACACCAATAGGGGTTTGATAGAACAAATAGGGTGATGGTGGAGAGGAACAGCAATAGGGGTTTGATAGAACAAACAGGGTGATGGTGGAGGGGGACACCAATAGGGGTTTGATAGAACAAATAGGGTGATGGTAGAGGGGGACAGCAATAGGGGTTTGATATGATTAGGGTACTCCTAGACTGCAGCGGAAACTCCAAAGTGAATGTTTAGTTTTACAATCAAAAAATGTAAATGTAATTTTTGAACAAATTTTAGCGTTCTTGGACCTTTATCATAAAAACATATCTAACAGAGTTCCCGCAGATTTTTTGCACGTAGATTTTGTTGCAGATATACCGTACATGGAATTTGTCCGTGAATTGCAAATGATGAAATCCACAATGAAAATTCACAAAAAGAATATATTTTTTTTAATCTCAGTAGCTGGTTCTTTATTACATTGTGGATTTTTCACACACAAATCCAAGGAAAATCTGCATCAAATGCTCATTATTTGCACAGACCCAGAAAGAGGATCTGTCACCAGGTATTTGCTTTGAGAGCAGCATAATGTAGAGGCAGAGAACCGGATTCTGGCGATGTGTCACTTACGGAGCTGCTTGTTGTCATTTTGATAAAATCACTGTTTTCTCTGCTGCAGGTCTTTCAGATATTTGACTCTGAAGCTCTATAACCTCGCCCACGCTACTGATTGGCAGCTTTCTGCACATATACAGGGTACACAGAAAGCTGACACAGTGGTGGGGTGGAGTTTTATAGAGCTCATGAATATGCTGGACTAACTGGCAGCATGCCAAGTAGTCCTCTAATGATAATCTAATGCTGATAAAACAGTGATTTTATCAAAACTACACTACATGACATCCCTGAAATCAGGATCTGTCTCAAAATTATGCTGCTGTCAGATTACATGACTAAAACCTGGTGACATATTCCCTTTAAAAGATTAATTCACTTTTTTTTCTTTCCAATTTTGTCTTTCTATTTATTCTTCAAAGATAATATGTCAGCAGCTTTTTGCTACCTCATCTGAGAGCAGCATGATGTAAGTAAACAGATCCTAAATCCAATGATATATCACTTGGATTACTGGGTGCAGGCATTCTCACACAATCAGAATTTTTAGACTTAGCAATGCAGCAGAGCTAAGAGTGCTGTTCCCACCCACACCAGGCTTTCAATAGAGAGTGTACCTTCACAGTGAGATGTCAGAGGATGGGGCATGCAAGACTGCCGTGATTGAGACATTGCAGTCCGAGCAATGAGATGTCCTGCTGCTTAAACAAACCTAACAAATAAACATCAGATCGGACCATCACAAGACAGGCATCTCTGAATTCTATGTTTTAACCTTTGCAGCATGCGGTCTTCAGAATATATAGCAAAAACCTGCTGACAATTTTCAACATTATGTTTCCAACACAGAAAGTGAGGTGAAAGTAAAAGGCAAGGAATAGAAAAAGGGGTGATATAAAGGGATGTCACAAATAAAAGACAATCAGGATTCGAGTTCACAAAGCCAGTAGTATCCAGATCCATATCTGTGGTTCTAATTTACGGAGAAAAAGAGGTGGCCCCAAGAGTCCATGCAGGACATTAGTAGCCCAAGTTTACTCATAATTAAAGTCCAGTGGCCATTCCAATCATAGCTTTAGCCGCTGCCTGCAATAATAAAGGTTGTGGGTTTGATTCTCATGGAGACCAGATCATAAAATATAAAAGAAATATTTAGTTAGGGGAATATAAGTGTGTGCAGAGAGAAGCCAGCCCCGACCCCAAGAAGAGACCCAGAGTGAATGGAAGTCGGGACAGTCCCGCTGAGTCCGAGATGGTTTGGGAACTATGGACAAAGAGAAGAGGTGGGGTTACTTTGGCAACACTGCGCCTGTGGACTGTTCTGTGCAGCAGCAGGATCTATGTTTATTTTCTCAGCATCTACCAATTGCCTTACAGGGACAGAAAATGACTTATTATTTAAAGGGAATCTGTCATCTGTAAAAATGCTATTAACCTGCAGATATGGGATTAATTCACAGGTATAAATTCACTGAAACACAGGTTAATAGTGTATTAAACCTGCTGGTGCCTGCATTTGGAACCCCACTGCGGGGGAAGGAATTAACCTTAATCCTCCAGGCAGCGTTTCGGTTTCAGTCACAGGGGCGGTGCTGTCTCAATCATCTTTCTGTGTATGGAGAGTGGCGGCTGTAGCGGCGCCCCCGTGCACTGACTAACAGCCTCCTCTAATGCTGAGCGAATGTCAGTCAGTGTGGAGGGTGCAGTTACAGCCGCTGCTCTAGATACACAGAGCCGTGACTGAAACCACGATGGCTCCACCCCTGTGACTCAAAGTACGTTTGACAAAAAACCTGATTTAATCAATAGGTAATTTGCTGATGATAGCTTCACTTTAAAGCGGGTGTCACATGGTACGATTTATCGTGCGATCGTACCCGCCCCCGTCGTTTGTGAGTCACGGGCAAATCGCTGCCCATGTCGCACAAAGTCGTTAAACCCCAATCACATGTACTTTCCTGCTGAGCGACCTCGCTGTGGGCGGCGAACATCCTCTTCCTGAAGGGGGAGGGACGTTCGGCGTCACAGTGACGTCACACAGCGGCCGGCCAATAGAAGCAGAGGGGCGGAGATAAGCGGACGTAAACATCCCACCCACCTCCTTCCTTCCTCATTGCCGGCGGAAGCCGCGGGACGCAAGTAAGCTGTGTTCATCGTACCCGGGGAGAGGGGCACACGGAGCGAAGTGTGCTGCCCCGGGTACGATGAACAACCGGCGCTAAGAAAAATGAACGATTTTTTAAAAATAAGCGACGTGTTACCGATAGACGATTTGTAAGCAATTTGCGAACGTTCAGCGTTGCTCGTAGGTGTCACACGGGACGACGTCGCAAACGATGCCGAATGTGCGTCACGAAAACCGTGACCCCGACGATGCATCGAACATCAGATCGTCTCGTGTGACACCCGCATAAGAACGGCCCCACCCTATCTCTGCTGCACATCTTCCACCATTAGTTTTAATCTCTGGACAGAGATACAGTGCTGCTTTTTAGGATTTATAAAGAAGGCTTCATTACAAATTACACTCTCCAATTTCGAGCCTTTATTTTTTGCCCCTTTCCTCCTATTTTACTTTTACTGACACTGATTGCTTCGCTTTTCTCAGTCCCATCTGCTGTCATTTGTAGCTGAAGGTTCACTGCTTTACTGTTATCGTTCTCTGTCTAGACAAGCTGGCAGCTACATTATATCAGGGTGTATTGAAAAGTTCCCTTCCAAGAGCTTAACATTATGTGATTTACGTTAAACAGGTAGCAAAAAAAAAAAAAAGTGCGCGGGTGGTGCTTAACCTTTACTCGCGCCTGCGCATTATAGTGCTTTACTCTGCCCTCAGCTGGGCAGAAAGCAGTGCGCGTGTGCAGGAGCGCAATGGAAGATACTGCGCAGATGATGTAGGACGCATCCTCCACATGGAACAGGAAATGAAGACGGCGATCGCAAGAAGATAGAAGGCGCCGGACAGAGACCAGCAATGCCAATTGGACTAATAAGCCAGAGCTATCAATGATGAAACAGTGGGGTGGAGATAGATGGAAAGCAAGTATATGGAAGGTGCACTTAACGGTTTGGCCCTGACACGAGTGCACTAGGTGCCTGTGGTTTGTTTGAACAGTCATTTTTTGCTGAGACTCCCTTTAAGATCTGTTCGACACAGAATCTTTTTAATCCCAATTACTATTAATAAACGTTGATGACATGTAACTCTCGGGACCTTGGTTATACCTTCCAAAGCTTATTTTTGCCCCACAAAAATACTCTTAATATTTAAAAAGTGACTTTTAAAATATTAGAAGAAATAAAATTTAATTTAATAACGGTTTACAAAAGTAGGTTTTATGGATTGCACATAAGGGCTTAGTATCCTGAAAAAGGCTGCCTGGCCCTGCTCACTAGGGAACAGCACAATTATTTGAGTGGAATTGAATTTAAAAAAAAAAAAAAAAATTGCATTCTACAAAATATGGATTATTTACTATTCACTCTGTGCTAATTCAGTAAAAGGGCGGCCAGCTGCACCTCCATTTTACTAAAAAGAGAAGGCTCAGCACTCATTTGTCCCACCATCAAAATAGAGCGCCACACAATGTCTTCCAATTGCTGTCCTGCACAATGTTTCTTTTCTCTGTCCTGCCATGGGCAGAGCAAAGCACTGTAGTGCGCATGTGCAAGAAAAGCCTAACAGCGCTGATGACCTAGAAGTAAAGCTGGCACATGCGCACTATAGGACATTGCAATGCCCTGGGCAGGGTAGAGTGCGCATGCGCAGGACCGTAATTGGGGTGACTGCGTGGATAACGTAGGACACATCATCCACATGAAGCAAGGTGGAGGATGGCCATTGTAGAAAGAGAGAAGGTTTCCGATTGAAGACCACAGATGCTTAACAGACCAGACCACAATGTGATAGGCTTCCAACAACATGTGATGTCAGAAGTAACAAGCAGGCTAGCAGAGGTTAACTCTTGCTAGACTGTACATGAATGAGCCTACAACTGGTCTACACCTGAACCTGACGGTGTAGCTCAGAAGCACCAGAGAAACCATAGGGTGAAGTGTCAGGATCTGTAGTTTGAACAGCGTCACATGCCACAGTGGCAATCGGTGAGTTTTGTACAAAAATCCTAGTGACGGGGACTGGGGACTTTTTACAGCATTCTAGTGTGCTGTAAAGAGGCCTTCATGGGAATGGTTGTACTTTATATGAGGAAAATCTGGTGACAGGTTCCCTTTAATGCAATTTCACAATATATTATGCAGAATAGTGTGATGTTAAATAGTCAGTATACGGTAGATTGGACAATGTCAGACTATGTATGGACACAAGCCAGTTATTCATACATGTCCGAGAGGAATAACAAAGGAATGATGCACAGCAGAAGCTTTATGCCGGATTTAGTAGATACATGGATTCCATATGAAATGTCAGAAGTGACTTTATAAAGTGGATTAATTATGGGTAACCAAAGCAGAAGGGTCACCAAACACAAAGTCCATCTTTGCTCTTTCTTATGACTGAGAACACGGTCATATGGAAGCAATAAGATGCATGGTACGACATCTTGCAGATACCAAAGGTCTGATTATGGTGTGAAAAAAGGGGTGACTATCCCAATCTGTGTACAAGAAATCTCCCTCCAGGACAAACTAATCAGTCACATATTCAGGTCAAATAGGGTTTCCCTGCTGCAGTAAATATGTCTGAACTGAGGAAGATCCCACTATACAATTCAATATGTAAGTGATTTAGGACAGATTCCTGCATATTTGAATGTTAATTTCATCCATACAGCCAAATCCTTAGCCTTTTTCATCCGAGAGTTCCAATCTTACAGAAATAGATCCGAACGCGTCCTATTGTACAGTATCTCACTTTTTTCTCAACATTTTCCAACTCCACTTGCCGCCAGTGAATTGGAACCTTCTTGTGTATATTCACCTTCAAGGTCCAGGTCATTCTGTTCTTTAAGCCCCCTATTCCACCCTTCTTCCAAGAGCCATAACTTTTTTTATTTTTCTGTCAACATAGCCGTATGAGGACTTGCAGTTTTGATTGGCACCATTCATTTAAGCATATGCTGTACTGAAAAACAGAGGAAAAAAATTCCAAGTAAAGTAAAATGTTGAGGAAAAAAAAAAACAGCAATTCCGCTGCAGGATTTTTTTTTTTTTGTTTTGTTTTTACAGCAGTCACAGCTTGGTAAAAATTCCGTGGCAATATGATGCTTCAGGACATAATGATTCCAGAGATACCAAACTTCTGAACTTTGTAAAAATTAAAAAAATTGCGTCATTTTCTTAGACCCACAACTTTTTAAATAATTTTTTCGACTACTGTTTTTTGTGATCTTAGCTGAAGTTTTTCTTGATGTTATCCTGGTGTTTACATTTTTAGCGTTTAATGTACACTTTAAATAATTTGATTCTTTGATAGATTGGACTCTTACAGCTAGAATTATACCAAATATGGGTACCGTATTTAAAAAAAAATAAAATAAAATATAATAATAATAAATAGTAATTATTTTTATTTATTTTTGATCAGGCAAAGGGAAGTGATTTACACTTCTGTTTCTTTTTTTCCCACTTTTTTAATATTCACTTCTATTTTTGGTCCCTTTAGGGGACTTAGACCTGTAATCATTTAATTGCTCATATCATAAACGGAAATGCTACATTATTATTATTATTTATTTATAGAGCACCATTGATTTCATGGTGCTGTACATGAGAAGGGGGTTACATAGATACATAGTATTGCATTATATAGTGTAACCAACATTCTCCAATGAAGCTCAGCCCAAGGCAGTGCTTCACAGAAGGATATCTGTATCCTTATATATAATATCAGCTGGCCCCCAGCTGCCATGATAACCCATCGGCTCACTATGAGAACGTTGCTGTGTCGATGGCAGCTAGTACGCAATCATGCCGGCAGGCAATTTAATTGCAGCTATCAGTTATTGTCGGCAGTGGCATTTAAATGGTTTAAATGCAGCAATCGTAGATAGCGAGCTGTAAACCTGCATCTGCTGGACATAGTTGGGTATCAGTGACTGAACCCCCGCCATGCATTGGTACGTGACATGTGATGTACCATTGTCACACATCGCATATAAGAGAGGGAAAACTGGGATATGCCGCGCTGACACCACACGCAAAGTTGTTGATTACATTTTCTTTTTAATCCATCAGGTCTACGCGTTTCGGAGGATGCAGCCTCCTTCCTCAGGACATTTTACAGAAAAACGCCATATTACAATTTTCCCTCTCTTATATTTGAAATACGTTTATCTGGGGCTGCAGCAGACGCCATTTCATGTGTATATAGGAGTTATGACTGGCACAACTTCTATAGGCGAGTACAATTACCTGGTAGATTGCCATATTTTACCAGGTAAGACCCTTTTAGCGCTTTTTATCCACAGTGCTTCATTGTCACACATTGGGAAGGGGTTAATAACTTGTGGGAACCATCTAGTATCAGAGTACATTTTTGATCAAGATTAGAGCACCATCCTCTGGGATCCTGACTGATACTTACAATTAAGAGCGATGCCTGTATGAAGCGGGCTCAGCTCCTGAGCCGCTGGATACACCGAGCATGCAACATTTGCCAAAAAAGCTCATCACTAGTCGTTAAGATGTTAAATGGGTTTCCCGGAATGTTTCTTCAGTGACCGCTCTTTGCCGCTGCTCCAGTCTTTCTTGTATAGGTGAGGTCACGATTACAGTGAACGTGACCCCTGCAGCTAATCACTGAGCTGAGCCGCTGAGAAAAATGTGTGAATTCAAATGCCAGTTTCTTCTCTCTCATGATCAAATAAAAAGTCAAAAGGCCCCAAAATATCAGAAAGTCGATGGCTCTCAAAATGGGGGAGTTCAGCAGATTTAAATCTAATGTGTTAGACAGCCTTTGGCCTAACAGGGTTTACAGAGGAGTAGAGGGGTGAACTTTTAGGAGCAGGGGCACATGTGGATATATTTATGCGAGCTTGCAGGTCGAGAAATAGAAAAGGAGACAATGGCTGCAGCACTACGAGAATCATTACTGCAGTCATATGGAATGAAAGACAAGGAGCCTGAAGGCCGGATGACCAAATTTTACCAAAACCTACAACATAAATACAGGGAGGAAACCTACAAGACGGAGATGCAGACATACGATGTGAAAAAAGTACTTGTAGTACGATATTACGCAAAAACTGATCCTAAAAATGCAAGTAGCCATAAATTTCAGTAACACAACCCCACAATGCAACAGCCACGTCTTTTTACTGCATCGTTTGACCTGAAATAGAGCTCGTTTCTCATTTCCTGTCTGACTTTTGCAGCTTTTTATAGAAAGCAAATAAACCACATAAAAACAGCAGTCCGGACTTTGACTACTTTTTCATGCAATCCCTATAGAAAAGACAGTCTGTAATTGTCACCAATGGCACTTTAAGTCAACGCATTTTAATAAAAAGGTGTGAAAGCCAAATATAAGAAAAATAAAACTATATCCTCTGTTAATAAACACAATAGCATCCATTAATCACTTTTTGATCCGTTTTTGAGTGAAGATTTGCCATCAAACTGAAAGCAAATCTTTATGCCAGCAATGTCAATGAGAATCCTGAATCTGCACACATGAAGTATTTTCACCTGGCAGATTTGGTCCAGAAAATAATCTGCAGTATGTCAATTCTTTCAGCGGTTTTGCAGCATTTTTTTTCACCCATTGACGTCAAATTGATAAATGCATGCAAAAACATGTCAAAAACGCATAAAAAACAAGGCAAAACGCCAAGAGATGCAGAAATGGAACATCAACTGTGAGAATACAAGCCGTTTTGTTCTTCTAGAAACCAGCTTGTCTTATAACTGAATGATGTCATAGGGCTTAGCTAACACTGATGGGCAGGGAAGTTTCACATTTCTACACACAACCCTGCGGCTCTTATTGGTGCATACCGTATTTTTCGGACCATAAGACGCACTTTTTTTCCCCCAAATGTTGGGGGAAAGTGGGGGGTGCGTATAATGGTCTGAATGTAGGGCATGGCTGCGGTGAATGAGGGTGCTGCGGTGGAGCGGGTCATCGGGAGCACGAGCAGGCAGCAGCAGCGCCTGCCGTGACCACGTGGGCCCGCTCATTACATATGCACGCCCATCCTCCCGCCCATCTCTCAGCGCTGAAGCCGGGGCTGATAGGTGGGCGGGATGATGGGCGGGGACGCGCGCATAATTAACAGCCAGCCGGGATCACCCCTGGCAACTACAGCCTGGAGTGATCATGCTCGGCTGTATTCACTGCCCCCCGCGCATCATCATCAGCACGGGGTGCAGTGAATCAATGTACTCACCGTTCCCCTGCAGCATCGCGATGTCCTCCAGTCTGCCTGCCGCGCCGTGTGAACTGGAGACTAGCGGTGCTCACAGCGATGACGTCATCGCTGTGCGCACGTGTGTCTTCACAGCCGCGCTGGCAGACTGGAGGACAATACATCGCAGTGCTGCAGGGAACATGGCCGGCTCAACACAGCACTGCCGGCACAGACAGGAGGAGGAGCAACGCTGCGTGGAACGAGGAAAGGTGAATGTAAACGTTTATTTATTTTTTTGTGTGTGCCGCAGGATGGGGGTATATGAACAGGATGATGGGGGTATATGAACAGGATGATGGCATATAGTAGGATGATGGGGGTATATGAGCAGATGATGGTGGTATATGAGCAGGATGATGGGGGTATATGAGCAGGATGATGGGGGTATATGAGCAGGATGATGGGGGTATATGAGCAGGATGATGGGGGTATATGAGCAGGATGATGGGGGTATATGAGCAGGATGATGGGGGTATATGAGCAGGATGGGAGCACATACCAAGATGCAGTATATAGCAAGATGGGGCTATACCAGGATGAGGGACATATATATACACAAGGCAGGAGGATCATTACCAGGATGGGGTACCGTAGTAGAGAATTTGGGGATATGACCCCCATAATAGTGTCAGCAGCAGATCCTCGCCCCATAACAGTGTGTCATGACCACATTTTTTGCTTAAAATTTTATTTTCCTATTTTCCTTCTCTAAAACCAGGGTGCGTCTTATGGTCCGAAAAATACGGTAGTTCTGAGAAGTTATTTCTTTGTTTGGGATACTATATAATCTGGTCACGATGTAAAAACTACAAGATGCATACAGCTGCACACTTAAAAGCCAACAATGAATAAAGGAACTCTGGTATTGCATTACTGCTATAGGAATATATGAAAAAAGAGATATTTAGATGTATTGGCCAATGCATGTGAGCCCGGTCTCCACAGCAAGGTAATCTCTGTATGTCTTTCTGATTGAGCACTCCACCTTATAACCAGGCTGTGTTCACTCCCATTTATAGCTGGAATCTAGCTGCCCAGACATGGAGGTTTGTAACCCAGATAGTGGCATTTCTAGTTACATTTTTAGTCTAGCTGCCCAGACATGGTTTACAGAGATTACCTTGCCATGGTGACCGGGCTCACATGCATTGACCAATACAATACATAAGCTAAATATTCCTATAGCAGAAATGCAATACCAGAGTTCCTCTATTCATTGTTGGCTTTTTAGTGTGCAGCTGTATGCATCTTGTAGTCACCATGTTTTTTCAGCTAGCACCTATTCACACTTGTTGGATGTGCGGGTCAGATTTTTTTATATACATGATGTAATAAAGCAGAAACTTTCAGTACACCACAAAGCGTGTGCTGCATTGAGTTCCCGAGCGCTCATAAACCAAATCTTAATTTGGAGTTCCAAGGGCATAGAAGGAGTGTATTTCGCTCATACAACCAAATACTCAACGTGTTCACATACCCCAAATCCTTAATGCACATAATCTAAGTAGAAGTCAAGGACCGAACAACCGATGTAGTGAAACAAAAATCCAACTGTATCTATAATAAAATATTCCAAGTGGTCAGAAAAAAACATATACCTGGTCCAAAAGAAACAGAAATAGCAGGTGCACGAGAAAAAGAGAGGTAGGAAAGGAAATAAATCATAAGGGCATAAAAAGAACCGTAAGTAATGAATAAAAATAATCATACAGCAACTTGTTCATCTGTGTATGGCTGCAGTGGTGACATAATGTTGATAGCGCTGCAGCCCATCACTGAGATCAGAGGCTTGTGCTGTCTACAGCGGCAGGGCTGCCAAGCTCAGTGATTAGTTGCAGCGTTGTCAAGATTATGTCACCAATGCAGCCCTTACACAATTATTGGAGAAGGAGCAATAGGCAGCACTAGACGCCGACAGGGTAAGCAATACAACAATTCCCTTCTTTTTTCATAGGTGCCTCCTTTCGCCTCTGGAACAACCTAACAATCTTTGCAAGACGACACCACCTTAAACCGCAGGTCTTTTTGGAAGTGTTGACCCTGACCACGAGACCCCATTTCTTCATAGCAAGTTCGGAGCTTGAAAGTAGTAGCGGTCAAAAGTGTACCCAGCAGATCCAGTCAATAGATGTCATGCTGAAAAATTGCACCACACTTGACCACTTCATCCATCCAAAGTCATCTACCACCTATTCTGTAGATTGGTGATAAATATAGATCCGTACATTTTCCCCATTCTAGATCCTAGAGGGGTTTTACAATCTGTACATTCAGCTTTCAGGGTCTGATTCAATGTTGCAGAAATGTCTGAACCTTTCCTGTTCACCTGATTGGGGCTTGCAGAAATTAATGCATCTCCTGCATCTATTCAGATGTATGGAATAGATTTTCATGGCAAAATTGTTTATTTTTGTCTTAAAGGGAACCTGTCAGGTGCAATATGCACCCAGAACCACGAGCAGTTCTGGGCAGTGTCGGACTGGCTACCGGAGAAACCGCCAGTAATACCAGGCATGGCTGCGGTTACCTGCATTGAACTCCGAAGCTCTAACCTGAGATCCGGAGTTCAGCCTGGCGTGTCCGCAGCTGGCATGAACTGAACCACAATCGACAAGGAATCAGTCCTGCAAACCCAGAGTTCAGTCTAGGCTGCACTCCGGAGCTCAGGTGAGAGCTCCAGAGATCAATGCAGGTAAGTGCACCCAGGCATCAAATTACTGGTAGTTTCTCCGGTAGCCAGTCTGACACTGGTTCTGGGTGTATATTGCTAATCACTGCCTAACAGTCCCTGTATCTAGTAGCAGAGATAAAGAGATCTTTAGAAAAAGTATTTTTAAAGATCTTTTATCATATGCGAATGAGCGCAGGGACTACTGTAGTTCCAAGGTGGTTCATTCCTGCACTCAT
The DNA here is from genome assembly GCF_048569485.1 of Anomaloglossus baeobatrachus. Taxonomy (NCBI): domain Eukaryota; kingdom Metazoa; phylum Chordata; class Amphibia; order Anura; family Aromobatidae; genus Anomaloglossus; species Anomaloglossus baeobatrachus. The sequence goes on from NC_134358.1 coordinate 465,210,074, forward strand.
TCCGACTTTCTCTTAGCATGGCAGCATGCCCACATGGACGTGCTAACATGCTAGTCAATGCAGCGCGTACCTGTGTCCACTGTCATTGCTGATGCCCGGCACTTCCGGTCATGTGCAGTATGAAGCCGGGTGTATGCATCCCGTCTTCAGAGAGGTCTAGTGCGCGTGACCAGAAATGCTTGGACTTCTTATCAGCGGTCACAGCAGACACAGGTATGCACATCACCGCTGATGATGCTGCATTGAATAGCATATTAGCACGCCCCTGTGGCCGTGCTACCATGCTAAGAGGGTGGAATGAGCACAGGAACCAACATCCTTGTAACTAGTCCCTAGCCTCATTAGCATATGATAAAAGATCTTTAGAAATATATTTTCTAAAGATTTCTTTATCTATGCTACTAGATACAGGGACAGTTAGGCAGGGATTAGGAATATGCACCCAGAACTGATCGTGGTTCTGGGGACATATTGCACCTGACAGGTTCCCTTTAAACTTGCTGGATGCAATTATATTTTATTGGTACATCTATGCAGAACAGACTGGATGCAGATTTTTAAGAAAAAGAACTCACAATATTAAAGTTTGTACCTAATTGTCTAGATTTTGATGTGGATTTCGCTTAGGAACTGGTGCTGATTTTAACACAGATTTTATCCTTTACACTCCCAAAATATTTGCAGCACCAAACAATTTACGCTGTGGATTCTCCCAGCACCTTGATAATAAGATTTAGCAAAATCTCATTCACAAAGATGGTACTGTAATGCATGTGATTTTTCCACCCAGAAAATCCAGACTGAAAATCAGCAGTGTATCTGCCTCATGTGAACATACTCTAAAAATACTTTATGAAATAAGCGCACATGAAGTGTCGTCCAGTTATCTTTATGATACTTTCCAATGTGTCACAAATAAGAGAAATACTTTATATATGGTCATGATTTTACATTTTAAGACGTTAGAACACGACAAACTAATTAGACTGTTCTCCACTAGGATGTGGTGGCCTTTTGTTATAGTCAGAATAGCTGGACCAATTTACGGAGCTAAAGAGAAAAACTCATAAACATAAAACATAACTTTTAATTCATCAGAAGAATAAAAGTGAATTGACCATTCACAGGTGAGAATATAAAACCAAGGTTGCCAATGGTCCAGTGATTCAGACCATATCAGGCTGGGGGTACAGAAGGCCCCTAAGTACAAGTTATCTCAGCTCGGTTCAAAGGAAGGTGAGTTGAAAAACTCCTTCTAGCCCACCAACCCGCTGAGGCAACAGTCACACTAGTATACACACAGTTAATAACTACAATAAAGATCCCCTATAGATGCATGGGGAATTTCATCAGTGTGTCACAGGTAGTAAAATACTGGTACCTAAATAGGCCATATAAAGTCCCAAACCATATGGGAACGGTCTTACCAGGTCCAGGAAATTATCAGGCATATAATCAGGGTACCGGCTCCAGTGGGGGGCTGCCAATCAGCGCATCAAAATCCCAAACGTGCCAGGAAACCCATATCAGGCATTAAAGATGGACGTTCCCACTCCCAACGTTTCACCAATAGATCATCAGGGGAGTCCAAGTGGGATATCAAAAAGGGCTGTTGCTAAGTGCCATCATATCGCAACAGTCCAAGGATGCCCAGGTCACTAAAGGACAAAAGAAAGCAAGGGATAAGCCCTGGAAACTACCTGCCAGGCCACCGTCATGCCCCTTGATTCAGAAACTCACCGCTCTGTGGCGTATATCCAGACCTATTTCAAATTGCCGCGCTCGGCACCCAGACGGACGCTCCATATATAGCCCGGCGCATGCGCAATAAGGTCCGAGAGTTATGACGCGCACTCCCAGAATGCCGCTGGACCGGAAGCGCCGCGTCACACTCAGCCGCGTCACCAGAAGAGACACGGCAACCACTGCCTGGTGTCGTCATATCCAGGTGGGTGGAACGCAAGCTACCGTCCCACAGTAATGCATATGGCGTAACCATAGCAATGTGGGCGTCATTAGTGATAGCCGCAAAACATAGTAAATAACGGGCATGGAGGTACAAGACCTCAAACATGCCTGGTATCAATCAGTATAGTCATTGGTCAGGCGTTTATATCAAAAAGGTCATAGGCAAATGTAGCCACCAGGAAGTTTATCAGGACACAAAAAATGTATGCTGCTCATATCAAAATTGCTGGGGACACGATTATTAAAAAGGGGGGGCCACCCCAAAAAAATACCTACACAGCCCCATTGATGCTAGACCAAGCCAGCATCACAATACACTGAGGCATCATCCCAGGAGGTGATCAAAAAGGAGGGCGAAACCAGGGGGGGCCAGAAAACGTCGGCGGCATTCTGGGAGTGCGCGTCATAACTCTCGGACCTTATTGCGCATGCGCCGGGCTATATATGGAGCGTCCGTCTGGGTGCCGAGCGCGGCAATTTGAAATAGGTCTGGATATACGCCACAGAGCGGTGAGTTTCTGAATCAAGGGGCATGACGGTGGCCTGGCAGGTAGTTTCCAGGGCTTATCCCTTGCTTTCTTTTGTCCTTTAGTGACCTGGGCATCCTTGGACTGTTGCGATATGATGGCACTTAGCAACAGCCCTTTTTGATATCCCACTTGGACTCCCCTGATGATCTATTGGTGAAACGTTGGGAGTGGGAACGTCCATCTTTAATGCCTGATATGGGTTTCCTGGCACGTTTGGGATTTTGATGCGCTGATTGGCAGCCCCCCACTGGAGCCGGTACCCTGATTATATGCCTGATAATTTCCTGGACCTGGTAAGACCGTTCCCATATGGTTTGGGACTTTATATGGCCTATTTAGGTACCAGTATTTTACTACCTGTGACACACTGATGAAATTCCCCATGCATCTATAGGGGATCTTTATTGTAGTTATTAACTGTGTGTATACTAGTGTGACTGTTGCCTCAGCGGGTTGGTGGGCTAGAAGGAGTTTTTCAACTCACCTTCCTTTGAACCGAGCTGAGATAACTTGTACTTAGGGGCCTTCTGTACCCCCAGCCTGATATGGTCTGAATCACTGGACCATTGGCAACCTTGGTTTTATATTCTCACCTGTGAATGGTCAATTCACTTTTATTCTTCTGATGAATTAAAAGTTATGTTTTATGTTTATGAGTTTTTCTCTTTAGCTCCGTAAATTGGTCCAGCTATTCTGATTGTGACTACTGTGGACTGCTTTTTGGTATTTGCTGTATTACTACTTAACTACAGTTGTCTATGGCAGGTTTTCTGTCATCTGAGATTGATACTAGGCAATGGGCCTCTGAGGCCAAGGATGTTTTTTCCGAAAAAAATCTGACACTTAAACGATATACACCTACCCTGAGTGGTGCTTTTAAAGACCTGACCAGGGTATACAAGGAACGGGTGGTATCCTGGTGGGAAGTCCAATCATTAGAATGCTATCTTAAGGACAAAATTGTCCCTAGACATTTAAGGATAACCTTACAGCCTGGTTACCGTCACAAAAACACTGAATTTGTCACAAAGTGGGAGAAAGAGGCCACTGAGAGTTCCCTTAGGCTCATGAGATTACTGTTAGAGGAAGAGAGGAAGAATTTGTCCATCCTTGAAGATTCCCTGAAAGAACATATTGATATAACACGCAAATTTTCTAGCGAGGTCGAGTTTACAAATAAAGAACTAGTCTTGCAAGGTGTGATAGAAAAATTTCAGTATAAATTAAAAGAAAGGAAACATAAGTTCTATATCAGGGATCTTCAGGACTTTAAGGACAATAGGGTTTATCTTCCATCCGGTAATCGAACGATTAGACAGAGTGAGACAGACCTTTCATCAACTGACGCTGAACTTTCTGATACTGACACTAGGGGCAATTTATTTAGACCCCAACAACAGTACAAGAGACAGAGAGGGAGAGGTAGATCTAATTTTAGGGGAGCTGGTCATAATTTTGGCCGAGGAGGTTTTTTAGACAACCAGTATCACCTGAGGAGCAAGGGTCAACTAAACCCTCTATGAAGGCTGGAGCACCTCAGGTGATAAATCTGTCTTCTAGACCCCTTAATAATACGGAGCTACTTGTCTTGAATAAAGGTTTATCATTCGTTCCTACCACTGATTTTGACAAATTCACAGCAATTAAGGATTTGAACCTCTTTGCCAGAGGTCTTAAATGGAAAAAGTTTTTTGTGAGACAAACTGAGAGAACATCAGCAGAACTAGGGATCCCGGAAGATCTAATACAGGACGATAGACTACTGTACCATTTGAGTGATATGAACCCTAATGACCTAGGGGTAGGACCGTTCACCACTCTTAAAAACAAAAGTACGAAAATGCCTCCAACAGTGGCGGAGATTGACGCCATAGATGTCTTTGTTAATCTGGTTACAGAGGATATTAAAAATCACACAGGAACACGAAGGGGTCAATATAATCTGTCACGATCTGAAATGCTCAGTTTACAGAGTCTGGAAAAGGATCCCAGTATCACCATAAAGCCCTCCGACAAAGGGGGCAACGTGGTGATACTGGACTCCAATGATTATAAGAACATCTGCCTCGACATTCTTAATGATGAGGCATGTTATGCTAAATTAGACTCTAGTCCGATTGTAGGCTTCAAGAATGAACTAAAATACATGTTATCCGAAGCCTTGGATTTAAACATCTTGGATAAAAATGAATTTGATTACTTGTTACCTGCTTTTCCAGTAATGGCGACGTTCTACATTTTACCTAAAATACACAAGGGTTGTAACCCCTTAAGAGGCCGCCCGATCGTGTCTGGTATAGGCAGTATAACAGAGAAACTGAGTATTTACGTGGACAGGATCTTGAGACCCTTCGTGCTTTCCCTTAACTCATATCTAAGGGATACAACTGATTTCCTACGCAGAATCGACGACATCTTTTTGGAGGATGGTATGCTGCTGTGCAGCATTGACGTGGAGGCCTTGTATTCCTCGATACCCCATGAGGCTGGAGTGGAGGCGGTGAAATCCTTCCTCGGTACTAGAGGGAGCCAGTATACCCAACACAACGAATTCGTCATTAAGGCCCTTACCTTCTGCCTCACTAAGAATGTGTTTACCTTTGGTGGGAGGTTCTTCCATCAGCTCAGGGGGACTGCGATGGGGACTTGTTGTGCCCCATCGTATGCTAACCTCCTCCTGGGCTGGTGGGAGGAGAAGGTGGTCTTTGGCGGGTCCATCGATACCGAAGACGTCGTCCTGTGGGTTAGATACATTGACGACGTCTTCGTGATCTGGAAGGGATCGGAGATGGACTTTCACGCCTTTATGAACAAACTGAATAACAACAATATTGGTCTGCACTTCACCAGTGAAGTGGGTGGAGATAGACTGGCCTTCCTTGACGTCTTGGTGGAGAAGGGACCGGAGGGTCGTCTAAAAACAACCACCTACAGGAAGGCTACTTCATCTAACTCCTTGCTAAAATGGGAGAGCGCTCATCCTGTTCCTTTAAAGAGGGGGATCCCTAAGGGACAATTTGTAAGGATGCGGAGGAATTGTTCTGATGATGCCACTTTTTTGACACAAGCGGCGGACCTGAAGGGACGCCTGAGAGAGAGAGGATATCCGGAGGAGGTGATTAAAGAGGCGTACAAATCAACACGCAATTTGGACCGAGGCAGTCTATTAAATCCCAATCTTAGTAATGTGACCACCACTGATGTTTCTAGATTCATCACAACATTTAACAATGGTGCAATGGACCTGCGGAGAATACTGTCCAAGTATTGGCCTATTTTACACATGGACCCCACAGTTGACAAACATCTTTCTAGCCACCCTTCCATCACTTATCGAAAGGCTAAGTCTATAGGCGATAGACTGGTACATAGTCATTTTCAGGAAAATAGGCCAATAATGACTAAGAGTGGTGCAAAGGGTTGTTTCAAATGCCACGACTGTATAAACTGCAGGTTTGTGGAGGAAGGGAAAGAATTCACTAACTCCAAGGGCAATAAAACATTCTCCGTGAGATCACTCATAACATGTAAGTCAAAAGGGGTGGTCTACAGGGTCAGCTGTGGGTGCGGTAAATTGTACGTGGGTAAGACCATTAGGGAATTGAGACGCAGAGTGGGGGAACACAAGAATGACATCATTAAGAAAAACGACACACCGGTGGCGAGACATTTTAACAACTTTCATAATGGTGACTTGGGAAGCCTTAAAATAATGGGCATTGATCTAGTTCCTCCTCCCCTACGTGGTGGTAACTGGGATAAGGCCATCCTCCAGAAGGAATGCTTCTGGATCTTTAGCCTGGATACCGTGGCTCCGGCGGGATTAAATGAATCCCTTTCTTTTACCCCTTTTTTAGGAGCACCTTAGAAGTAGGTCACATACTAGGAGGGCTAGTCGACGCCCGAGTGGGGGCACCACAAGCGCAGGACTTTTAGGGTGCCGACCCCCACATGTTAGGTAGGGACATACTGCTTTTGGTAGGGACAGTCTATAGAATGCACCTTAGTTAACATAACCCCCCATTCCCCACCTTTTTTCCCGCCGACGTTTTCTGGCCCCCCCTGGTTTCGCCCTCCTTTTTGATCACCTCCTGGGATGATGCCTCAGTGTATTGTGATGCTGGCTTGGTCTAGCATCAATGGGGCTGTGTAGGTATTTTTTTGGGGTGGCCCCCCCTTTTTAATAATCGTGTCCCCAGCAATTTTGATATGAGCAGCATACATTTTTTGTGTCCTGATAAACTTCCTGGTGGCTACATTTGCCTATGACCTTTTTGATATAAACGCCTGACCAATGACTATACTGATTGATACCAGGCATGTTTGAGGTCTTGTACCTCCATGCCCGTTATTTACTATGTTTTGCGGCTATCACTAATGACGCCCACATTGCTATGGTTACGCCATATGCATTACTGTGGGACGGTAGCTTGCGTTCCACCCACCTGGATATGACGACACCAGGCAGTGGTTGCCGTGTCTCTTCTGGTGACGCGGCTGAGTGTGACGCGGCGCTTCCGGTCCAGCGGCATTCTGGGAGTGCGCGTCATAACTCTCGGACCTTATTGCGCATGCGCCGGGCTATATATGGAGCGTCCGTCTGGGTGCCGAGCGCGGCAATTTGAAATAGGTCTGGATATACGCCACAGAGCGGTGAGTTTCTGAATCAAGGGGCATGACGGTGGCCTGGCAGGTAGTTTCCAGGGCTTATCCCTTGCTTTCTTTTGTCCTTTAGTGACCTGGGCATCCTTGGACTGTTGCGATATGATGGCACTTAGCAACAGCCCTTTTTGATATCCCACTTGGACTCCCCTGATGATCTATTGGTGAAACGTTGGGAGTGGGAACGTCCATCTTTAATGCCTGATATGGGTTTCCTGGCACGTTTGGGATTTTGATGCGCTGATTGGCAGCCCCCCACTGGAGCCGGTACCCTGATTATATGCCTGATAATTTCCTGGACCTGGTAAGACCGTTCCCATATGGTTTGGGACTTTATATGGCCTATTTAGGTACCAGTATTTTACTACCTGTGACACACTGATGAAATTCCCCATGCATCTATAGGGGATCTTTATTGTAGTTATTAACTGTGTGTATACTAGTGTGACTGTTGCCTCAGCGGGTTGGTGGGCTAGAAGGAGTTTTTCAACTCACCTTCCTTTGAACCGAGCTGAGATAACTTGTACTTAGGGGCCTTCTGTACCCCCAGCCTGATATGGTCTGAATCACTGGACCATTGGCAACCTTGGTTTTATATTCTCACCTGTGAATGGTCAATTCACTTTTATTCTTCTGATGAATTAAAAGTTATGTTTTATGTTTATGAGTTTTTCTCTTTAGCTCCGTAAATTGGTCCAGCTATTCTGATTGTGACTACTGTGGACTGCTTTTTGGTATTTGCTGTATTACTACTTAACTACAGTTGTCTATGGCAGGTTTTCTGTCATCTGAGATTGATACTAGGCAATGGGCCTCTGAGGCCAAGGATGTTTTTTCCGAAAAAAATCTGACACTTAAACGATATACACCTACCCTGAGTGGTGCTTTTAAAGACCTGACCAGGGTATACAAGGAACGGGTGGTATCCTGGTGGGAAGTCCAATCATTAGAATGCTATCTTAAGGACAAAATTGTCCCTAGACATTTAAGGATAACCTTACAGCCTGGTTACCGTCACAAAAACACTGAATTTGTCACAAAGTGGGAGAAAGAGGCCACTGAGAGTTCCCTTAGGCTCATGAGATTACTGTTAGAGGAAGAGAGGAAGAATTTGTCCATCCTTGAAGATTCCCTGAAAGAACATATTGATATAACACGCAAATTTTCTAGCGAGGTCGAGTTTACAAATAAAGAACTAGTCTTGCAAGGTGTGATAGAAAAATTTCAGTATAAATTAAAAGAAAGGAAACATAAGTTCTATATCAGGGATCTTCAGGACTTTAAGGACAATAGGGTTTATCTTCCATCCGGTAATCGAACGATTAGACAGAGTGAGACAGACCTTTCATCAACTGACGCTGAACTTTCTGATACTGACACTAGGGGCAATTTATTTAGACCCCAACAACAGTACAAGAGACAGAGAGGGAGAGGTAGATCTAATTTTAGGGGAGCTGGTCATAATTTTGGCCGAGGAGGTTTTTTAGACAACCAGTATCACCTGAGGAGCAAGGGTCAACTAAACCCTCTATGAAGGCTGGAGCACCTCAGGTGATAAATCTGTCTTCTAGACCCCTTAATAATACGGAGCTACTTGTCTTGAATAAAGGTTTATCATTCGTTCCTACCACTGATTTTGACAAATTCACAGCAATTAAGGATTTGAACCTCTTTGCCAGAGGTCTTAAATGGAAAAAGTTTTTTGTGAGACAAACTGAGAGAACATCAGCAGAACTAGGGATCCCGGAAGATCTAATACAGGACGTTAGACTACTGTACCATTTGAGTGATATGAACCCTAATGACCTAGGGGTAGGACCGTTCACCACTCTTAAAAACAAAAGTACGAAAATGCCTCCAACAGTGGCGGAGATTGACGCCATAGATGTCTTTGTTAATCTGGTTACAGAGGATATTAAAAATCACACAGGAACACGAAGGGGTCAATATAATCTGTCACGATCTGAAATGCTCAGTTTACAGAGTCTGGAAAAGGATCCCAGTATCACCATAAAGCCCTCCGACAAAGGGGGCAACGTGGTGATACTGGACTCCAATGATTATAAGAACATCTGCCTCGACATTCTTAATGATGAGGCATGTTATGCTAAATTAGACTCTAGTCCGATTGTAGGCTTCAAGAATGAACTAAAATACATGTTATCCGAAGCCTTGGATTTAAACATCTTGGATAAAAATGAATTTGATTACTTGTTACCTGCTTTTCCAGTAATGGCGACGTTCTACATTTTACCTAAAATACACAAGGGTTGTAACCCCTTAAGAGGCCGCCCGATCGTGTCTGGTATAGGCAGTATAACAGAGAAACTGAGTATTTACGTGGACAGGATCTTGAGACCCTTCGTGCTTTCCCTTAACTCATATCTAAGGGATACAACTGATTTCCTACGCAGAATCGACGACATCTTTTTGGAGGATGGTATGCTGCTGTGCAGCATTGACGTGGAGGCCTTGTATTCCTCGATACCCCATGAGGCTGGAGTGGAGGCGGTGAAATCCTTCCTCGGTACTAGAGGGAGCCAGTATACCCAACACAACGAATTCGTCATTAAGGCCCTTACCTTCTGCCTCACTAAGAATGTGTTTACCTTTGGTGGGAGGTTCTTCCATCAGCTCAGGGGGACTGCGATGGGGACTTGTTGTGCCCCATCGTATGCTAACCTCCTCCTGGGCTGGTGGGAGGAGAAGGTGGTCTTTGGCGGGTCCATCGATACCGAAGACGTCGTCCTGTGGGTTAGATACATTGACGACGTCTTCGTGATCTGGAAGGGATCGGAGATGGACTTTCACGCCTTTATGAACAAACTGAATAACAACAATATTGGTCTGCACTTCACCAGTGAAGTGGGTGGAGATAGACTGGCCTTCCTTGACGTCTTGGTGGAGAAGGGACCGGAGGGTCGTCTAAAAACAACCACCTACAGGAAGGCTACTTCATCTAACTCCTTGCTAAAATGGGAGAGCGCTCATCCTGTTCCTTTAAAGAGGGGGATCCCTAAGGGACAATTTGTAAGGATGCGGAGGAATTGTTCTGATGATGCCACTTTTTTGACACAAGCGGCGGACCTGAAGGGACGCCTGAGAGAGAGAGGATATCCGGAGGAGGTGATTAAAGAGGCGTACAAATCAACACGCAATTTGGACCGAGGTAGTCTATTAAATCCCAATCTTAGTAATGTGACCACCACTGATGTTGATGTTGCAAATTGGGATTCTGATCTGGCTTATATATCCTGAGTCATATTGCAAAGGATTGTCGAAAATCCACTTGTGACTTTTAGGATCGCTACTTCCAATAGGTGGCGCTGTGCTAGAGTTTGTCTCCTTTACTGGAGAGACAATTTGAATATTTCCCAGAGGGGCATTGCAGCTATAAGTCCCCTTACCTGGCAGCCAGACTGGCTTGCAAAGTCTCCTTAAGGAGAATAGTGTTCCCCCGTGGAATTTTAGGGGCATTGCAGCTATAAGTCCCCTTACCTGGCAGCCAGACTGGCTTGCAAAGTCTCCTTAAGGAGAATAGTGTTCCCCCGTGGTCCCCACATAGCTTTCTCATGAGCCAGATCAGACACCCCCATACTTTGCACTGACGAGGGGCAAGCACCCCGAAACACCGTGTCTGCAAATTGGGATTCTGATCTGGCTTATATATCCTGAGTCATATTGCAAAGGATTGTCGAAAATCCACTTGTGACTTTTAGGATCGCTACTTCCAATAGGTGGCGCTGTGCTAGAGTTTGTCTCCTTTACTGGAGAGACAATTAGATTCATCACAACATTTAACAATGGTGCAATGGACCTGCGGAGAATACTGTCCAAGTATTGGCCTATTTTACACATGGACCCCACAGTTGACAAACATCTTTCTAGCCACCCTTCCATCACTTATCGAAAGGCTAAGTCTATAGGCGATAGACTGGTACATAGTCATTTTCAGGAAAATAGGCCAATAATGACTAAGAGTGGTGCAAAGGGTTGTTTCAAATGCCACGACTGTATAAACTGCAGGTTTGTGGAGGAAGGGAAAGAATTCACTAACTCCAAGGGCAATAAAACATTCTCCGTGAGATCACTCATAACATGTAAGTCAAAAGGGGTGGTCTACAGGGTCAGCTGTGGGTGCGGTAAATTGTACGTGGGTAAGACCATTAGGGAATTGAGACGCAGAGTGGGGGAACACAAGAATGACATCATTAAGAAAAACGACACACCGGTGGCGAGACATTTTAACAACTTTCATAATGGTGACTTGGGAAGCCTTAAAATAATGGGCATTGATCTAGTTCCTCCTCCCCTACGTGGTGGTAACTGGGATAAGGCCATCCTCCAGAAGGAATGCTTCTGGATCTTTAGCCTGGATACCGTGGCTCCGGCGGGATTAAATGAATCCCTTTCTTTTACCCCTTTTTTAGGAGCACCTTAGAAGTAGGTCACATACTAGGAGGGCTAGTCGACGCCCGAGTGGGGGCACCACAAGCGCAGGACTTTTAGGGTGCCGACCCCCACATGTTAGGTAGGGACATACTGCTTTTGGTAGGGACAGTCTATAGAATGCACCTTAGTTAACATAACCCCCCATTCCCCACCTTTTTTCCCGCCGACGTTTTCTGGCCCCCCCTGGTTTCGCCCTCCTTTTTGATCACCTCCTGGGATGATGCCTCAGTGTATTGTGATGCTGGCTTGGTCTAGCATCAATGGGGCTGTGTAGGTATTTTTTTGGGGTGGCCCCCCCTTTTTAATAATCGTGTCCCCAGCAATTTTGATATGAGCAGCATACATTTTTTGTGTCCTGATAAACTTCCTGGTGGCTACATTTGCCTATGACCTTTTTGATATAAACGCCTGACCAATGACTATACTGATTGATACCAGGCATGTTTGAGGTCTTGTACCTCCATGCCCGTTATTTACTATGTTTTGCGGCTATCACTAATGACGCCCACATTGCTATGGTTACGCCATATGCATTACTGTGGGACGGTAGCTTGCGTTCCACCCACCTGGATATGACGACACCAGGCAGTGGTTGCCGTGTCTCTTCTGGTGACGCGGCTGAGTGTGACGCGGCGCTTCCGGTCCAGCGGCATTCTGGGAGTGCGCGTCATAACTCTCGGACCTTATTGCGCATGCGCCGGGCTATATATGGAGCGTCCGTCTGGGTGCCGAGCGCGGCAATTTGAAATAGGTCTGGATATACGCCACAGAGCGGTGAGTTTCTGAATCAAGGGGCATGACGGTGGCCTGGCAGGTAGTTTCCAGGGCTTATCCCTTGCTTTCTTTTGTCCTTTAGTGACCTGGGCATCCTTGGACTGTTGCGATATGATGGCACTTAGCAACAGCCCTTTTTGATATCCCACTTGGACTCCCCTGATGATCTATTGGTGAAACGTTGGGAGTGGGAACGTCCATCTTTAATGCCTGATATGGGTTTCCTGGCACGTTTGGGATTTTGATGCGCTGATTGGCAGCCCCCCACTGGAGCCGGTACCCTGATTATATGCCTGATAATTTCCTGGACCTGGTAAGACCGTTCCCATATGGTTTGGGACTTTATATGGCCTATTTAGGTACCAGTATTTTACTACCTGTGACACACTGATGAAATTCCCCATGCATCTATAGGGGATCTTTATTGTAGTTATTAACTGTGTGTATACTAGTGTGACTGTTGCCTCAGCGGGTTGGTGGGCTAGAAGGAGTTTTTCAACTCACCTTCCTTTGAACCGAGCTGAGATAACTTGTACTTAGGGGCCTTCTGTACCCCCAGCCTGATATGGTCTGAATCACTGGACCATTGGCAACCTTGGTTTTATATTCTCACCTGTGAATGGTCAATTCACTTTTATTCTTCTGATGAATTAAAAGTTATGTTTTATGTTTATGAGTTTTTCTCTTTAGCTCCGTAAATTGGTCCAGCTATTCTGATTGTGACTACTGTGGACTGCTTTTTGGTATTTGCTGTATTACTACGCCTTTTGTTATAGGCAACTTTATATGACTTCCTTGTATAATAAAATCATCTCTTTGTATTTTGGAAAGAATAAAATAACTGTACTGTACTAGTATTGCAATCAGCGTAATAAAAGAAATACAAGGCTTCCAAGCGATTCCTTTATTTATAGCGACACAGGCATTAAAATAGGAAATAAGGGTCAGTCCTGGGTAACGCGGGTCTTTAGAGGACAGCGACCACAGCTCTGGCATCCTACAAACTTACATCTGCAATGAATTGTACCAATAACAATAAAACAATAGCCATAACCAAGCCTTGCGTCTCTGCCCATATTTTGTTTTCCACACTAAAAATGAAGGACAAGAGCAAATTGAAGCCAGAAATTGTTAGATTAAATTACTTCCCCTTATGAACTCCGGGGCAAGGAATCATTTCCAGTCATAAAAACTTACAGCAACAAGGAACATAAGGTAAAAGTAGAAAACGTATCCTCAAATCACCTCTGAAGTCCGGCAGACCACGTCTCAGTGTTAGTGCTTCAGCATGGGACTGTATTAAAATTTGTTCAGTGTCATCTAGAAAATTTGGCCATTTCTTTCTCCCTAGTTATCAGTTTGCAGTCTGTGTGCAATTGTATTTTTACAGCCGCTAGTAATAGAGATGAGCGGAACCGAACTGTAAAATTCGGGATTCAGAGCATACATGGCCTTTCCAAAAATCAATGTTTGAGTCTGGGTGCGAACGACTCTATTGAGCATCAGTGTGATCAGGTATGCCCGGCCCAGTGCGAGCAGCCTGCAGTCTCTTAATGGCTCTCAATGTTTTAGAATGAAGTGATTAAAAAAACAACAAATAAAAAAAAAAATCCTGCCTTCCGCCGTAAATTGGTCCAAGTGCTGTCTGTTTTTTTTTCATGGGTAGCACTCGGAGAAAAAATACATTCTTGTTAACGAGCCCCTACAATAAGACATCAGAAAAAATTTAATCCTTAACATTAATATGGGCATCAAGAATTTGGAACACCAATTAATAAGGCCTTGTACATGAAAAAATGGTACCGACGGCGTCAGTGTTTTGGATCCATGTGTCCGTTTTTACCATTGATGTGTTGTCAGTGTTTTGGATCAGTGTGTCCGTTTTTACCATCGGTGTGTCACCAGTGTTTTGGATCAGTGTGTCCATCTTTGCCATCAGTGTCATAAGTGTTTGGGATCGGTGTGTCTGTTTTTACTATCAGTGTGTCATCAGTATTTTGGATCAGTGTGTCCGTTTTTCCCATCAGTGTGTCATCAGTGTTTGGGATCAGTGTGTCCACTTTTACCATCAGTGTGTCATCAGTGTTTTGGATCAGTGTGTCCGTTTCTCCCATCAGTGTGTCATCAGTGTTTGGGATCGGTGTGTCCGTCTTTACCATCAGTGTGTCACCAGTGTTTTTCATATAAATTCAAATAAATAAATAAATGACAAAGCTTCTCCTATACTTTATAATGTTAAAGAGGTGGTTCACTATTCTGCAGTAGTGACCACATCTCTGTAAAATTGATAGGGGAGGCTTTTTGTAAATACCTTGTTCAGCCAATTCTGCCTTTAAGTGGTGTTATTGCGGTCCGCTCCTGACATCACGTGACCCCCCCCCCCGGGCTCTGTGACCTCTGCAATCCGGTGATGTTACGTCAACTTCCATTTGACCCAACATCACCAAGGCCGGCCCCAGTCTTACTGAGTGACTGGGCTGTGGGTGGCTGTGATGAGCGGTGAAACTCCGCCCAAAGCCCAGTCACTCATGAAGACTGGGGCCGGCCTTGATGTTGTCAGGTCAACTGGAAGTTAACGTTGCATCACCGGATCTCAGAGGTCATAGAGCCCCGAGGGTCACTTTATGAGGATTAGCGAACCGCAATAGCACCACTCAGAGGCTGAATTAGTAACACAAGGTATTTGCAAAATGCCTCCCCTATCAGTTTTACAGAGATATGGTCACTACTGCAAAGTAGTGAACCACCCTTTTAAATATACACAGCACACGGATGACACTCAGAAGTGATCCATGTGCTGTATTTGTTATCACGGATTCATATGTGGCACCCTGGACTAGCCAGGTCGTCAAAGGTAACACACAAACACCCCCACCCCCACTAGACAGCAACATTAGCCAAACATAAAACCCTTGTTGCCTCCCTCCAGGGTCTGATGTCCTCACCAGGTGGGGCAGAGCCAAGAGGTTGGCCCCACCCACCAATGAGTTCACAGGCCTGGAGGTGGGAAAAGTGACAGTCTGAGTTCAGGAGTTCAGTGGAGGAGGTTGAAGTGAAGAGTGTCTGGGTTTGGGGCCCAGGGACTGACAACAAGGTTGGCAGACGGTGGTGGCCGTCTGCAGGAGTGGTGAATTGACGCGGAACCGTAGGACCGGGGTCGGGCGTTGGCCCGCCGGTACCGACCGGGGAGCGAAGTGAAGCCAGCACACACAGGCAGGGCCATCGGACCCTGACTAGGCTTGGAGTCGCCGTCAACAGTCAAATCCGAGTGTGACAGGAACCCCAGGGGTTTCCTAACAGCCAAAGACCCGTCAGAAGGCAACCGCCCACACCATGAGGGTATACAGCTACCGCCTAAGGCTAGAGACCCAAGGGCCAGCGCCTGCGGGCAAACGGGCTCCTCCGGCATCCATACACCGGGGAGCGGACTACCGTTGGGGATCCACCGTAGTTAAACAAGTACACGAAGGTGCAGGGAAAGACAGCCGCCATCACCTGTCCGGCGAGAGACACTGCAGCCGACCCGTCCATCCAGCCGTTTGCTTTACCGAGGACTTTGTGCATCTCTTACTGAGTGAGTACACCCGTGCCATCCGGCACCGCGCCGCGCTGTCCCTGTAACCCTGCACCTCACCTACTCTGCCTCCCCATCACACCACCGGGCCCCGGGACCACCGACCCCTACCCACGGAGGGGGAAAACAACATCCCAGCTGCTCCCTACCATCGCTCCCGGGATCCCGTCACCAGCAGCGGTGGTGCCCATCTTCACCACAACCAGTGGGTGGCGTCACGGACTAAATCACCCAAACCAACCACCCCTTTCACTCACGGGCAAGAAGCGCCGCTTGAGTCCCCGGATCCGGCCCACCGCTCAAGCCACCGAGCAGCAGCAGCGCCGGACCCGAGCGTTAGCGAGTGCGGCAGCGGCGTCCTCCCCGCCCGCGACACAGAGTTGTATTCACCCTTGTCACACATGGTGCCTGAAAAAAATGGACCAGACTCTGTCTTTTGCGCGGACATATGAATAGTACGATAAATTATACTGGGTATGTGTTGAATTCATGTATAAAAAAAAATAAATAAATAAATAAATCGGCTACAACATGCATGTGCAACACAGATGACTGATGAGTCCTTAAGGGTGCTTTACACGCTGCGACATTGCTAACGATAGCTAGCGATGTTGTGCGCGATAACACCCGTCCCACTGTTCGTGTGACATTTGGTGATCGCTGCCATAGCGAACATTATCGCTACGGCAGCGTCGCACGCACATACCTTTTCAGCGACGTCGCTATGATTGCTGAACAACCCCTCCTTCAAGGGGGAGGTGCGTTCGGCGTCATAGTGACGTCACTGCGGCGTCACTAAGCGGCCGCCCAATAGCGGAAGAGGGGCGGAGATGAGCGGCCGGAACATGCCGTCCACCTCCTTCCTTCCTCATTGCCGGCGGACGCAGGTAAGGAGATGTTCGTCGTTCCTGCGGTGTCACACATAGCGATATGTGGTGCCCCAGGAACGACGAACAACCAGCGGCCTGCACCACCAATGATATTATGAAAAGGAGCGACATGTCAACGATCAACGATTTTTGACGCTTTTGTGATCATTGATCGTCGCTCATTAGTGTCACACGCTGCGATGTCGCTAACGGCGCCGGATGTGTGTCACAACCACCATGACCCCGACTATATATCGGTAGCGATGTCGCAGCGTGTAAAGCACTCTTAAGTCTTATTGAGGACAATAAAGGAGCTATTTAGGGAGAGAAGTGAAATTTTTCCTACCTTGTATTCAAGGATTCCTTTACACTGCATAATTAGTGCTGTATAGTGGAGACACACTGGAATCTCCTCTGTCATCTTTAATAGCATCTACCACATGCTGAACTAATAACACCTACTAAAGGGATGTGCCGAAAACGAAGAGCAAATTTTGTGGCATGCATTTCAGATTTTATAATATATATATATATATATATATATATATATATATATATATATACATATATATATACATATATATATATATATATATATATATATATATATATATATAAATATAATATAATATAATATAATATATATATATATACACATGCATACATACATACATACATACATACATACATACACACACAGTATATATATTTTATATTATATTGTATTGTATATGTTAGAAGGCAGCACTCCAAAAAGGTTGCGAATAGTGGTCTCTAAGAGTGTATGTATATAGTGTATTATTTTTTATTATTATTATTGTTATTATTTTAGGGACATGTCGCTTTGTAAGCGGGCACTTGGAGAATTCTGTTATTAGCCAGATGTAAAAGGTTTGATTCTGTTGCCAAGTTTTGTCTACGTTGTAAAGATATGCCGTTACCTTCAGATATCCCTGTTTTAGCTGCCTCTTTAGACTTAATTAAAATTTTCCATCTCTGATTTATCATTTTTTCCATAGCAATGTCTTCTATATGTTTGCCTGCGAACAAACTCTTTCAATAAAACAAGCATAATAAAAACCACAAAGTATGGAGAACTACGATGAAGCTATGTGTAAAAGCACATTCCCTCAATGAGCTATGCTTAACCTCACGGTCAAAGTAGTTTCGACTGTGTATCTCTATGAATGGGGGTTGTTGATCCCAGTAGTCAAGGACACTAGCTGATTGTATCAAATATATAATTGACCACAACACAGCTTATTTTTCAGCTGCAGTCATGGACCACTAACTATAGGATCTCTGCATTTTTTCCCATTGGGATTTAAAGTGACAAAAAGCAAGTATGCAAGGTCAAACAACAAGATCCATGCCAGGGACCATGAATTCTCAAAGCAAAATTGTATGTAAAAACAAACAAACCAAATAATAATAACGATAAGAATGAAGGAAAAAAATCTCCTGCACAGTAGTCGTCTTTACTCGATAAAGACTTGAATGAAGAACCGCAAACAAATAACACAAGAGCAATGGAGTCTTTCTAAGGCTGAGCTCTCATGTCCTGTAATCAGCCGATACAGAGCTGTTGGGAAAATGATTTCTGCCGGATCTGTTTTTTAACATTGGAGTCTATGGATAATGGATCCATTAACGGATTTCTATTTATCTTCCATTTCAAAAAGGATTTTGTAAGAAAAAAACTGATCTGTTATAAATACAACACAAATATATGGTTAAATAGTGATCTGTTAACGGATCTGTTCTCCATAGACTCCAAAGTTAAAAAAAACAGACACGGCAGACAGTTATTTAAAATTTTAACTGTCGGTGCGGGGCAGACTGGTCGGATGGACGTCTCCGTTCTCTGGGTTCCGCACCTCCTCTTTCGGCCATCTTTGTCCTCCTTCTGAAGCTAGTGTGGATGACGCGTTATACATCATCTACACTAGCCAACAGCGAGGTCCTGCGGAGGCGCACTTTGATCTACTCCGCACCAACCATTAGGTAAGTATTAACATCCAGTGACAGATTCCCTTTAACAACAGATTTGCGCAACTTTTTTGCCAATTGATCCCTTTAGGATCTATTCTAACGGATCATTACAGGACATGTAAACTCAGCCTTAGATATAAAAGTATAGCTTAAATTGTGGTAAACCGGTGAAAATGTATTAGTAAAGTGCTTAAAAGGAGAATACAGCCTTAACACCTTAGATCATGGGAATATTAATAAGCAATGACTGACATTTATTCTCATATGTGAGGATATAGATTTGTAAGAGGAAATGGAAAGGGTGATACTTTATCACCCTAGGCTTGTCTCTATATACAGTATATCAGAAAAGTGAGTACACCCCCAACAGTGTAAATTTGGTGTACTCTCTATAAATAGCTCAACACACAGCCACTAATGTCAAAAACCACTGGCATAAGGGGATCTATGCTTACGTGACCCCGGCCTCAGTGTGAGTCTCCAAGAAAGTAATGTGGTCCAGCACAAGATTTCTCTTGGAGGAAATTATTTTTATTAAAAACACATTAAATGGGTTTTCCGCTAGTTTTTCACTGCCTTGCCATACAGTATATCAAAACAATACCTTTTGTAATATACTTGTATTGGATGTATCACTTCTATCAGCGCATCTCAGCAGGGATCACATAGTTATGCAGATTCTTCTTCCTCCTCTGATACTTCTTTTTCCAGCACAGAAATCCGACCAAATGAAAGGAAGTTGTCACTGGGCTTTTGGAGTGAACCATAATTAGTCTGCCTTCAGTTGAACTGAAGGATTCATTAATCAGTAACAGCAGGGGCCGACACCTTTGCTTTTGAAATGCAGATCACAGCACTTCATTAGCAAAAGGTTTAGGTAATCCAATCGCTGACATGAAAAAGTTGAAAAGCACCGAAATTTGCATTAACATACACAGTGACAAAGCTCTACCTACCCTCTGCTGCTCTGATACTTGGTATCTTTCAATATCTTTAGCAGCACAGGGTGGAGAAGTGAGGAGGCATGCCAAGAGCTGGCATCACATGCTACAGCAAAGCATGATGGAACTTAAAGTAGTAGAGTACAGTAAGATTGAGGAGAGGAAAGTATGGATGTAAACAAGAGAGCTGCTGCTGGCAGGCACCAAGTGATGCTGTCTACATGATATAAGGTTTATCTTACTATAATAAGAGTATGGATGAATTTAGTGGCACATAATAACATGATTGATGAATAAAAAATGAAATAAATTAGGGAAGTGGATGACTTCTTTAAAAAGTCAAGGCGGAAAAATGCAATAGCAATATCATGTAAATAAATCAGATCAGGAGAAGAAATTTACCCCTAATGTATTACTGTGATAAGAGAGGGGAACTAGGCTAGAGGCAAAAAACGGATGGGGCCTGAAAAAATGGGACACTGAAAAAGGTCTGACAAGAGTGTTCGTGGCTGCAGCAGTCTTCAAATCAGGTCTTGAGAGACACATGAGACGACATGGGAGACTACAGAGGGAAATCAGAATGGACAGTGTTGTGATTTTGCGGTGTTGTACCAGTGTTACGCATGTGCTGTGACCCGTCAAAGTAGCTACATAGCAGTAATTAAAGGTTTTTGGCTGTCAGCTTACAGCAAGATGTAAAAGCGTAAGTGTGGGCCTGGATAAGCTCAATATTGAGTTTAGGTGTGTGTTGAGAGGCACTTAGCCACTGTAAGAGGAGGCAATGGAAGTCTTTCTAAGGCACTGTTTTGGCACCATATAGGAGAGAGTTTGGTCAGACCACATGTGGTGTCTGGGCAACCTGGTTCTATGTAAACATTAGGTCTGGGCCTGCTCATAGTTAGTGTCTATGGCCTCATGATCAATTCTAACCTGGACCCAGAGTTTAAGAAAGCCAAATGTACTGCAGTGTATAGAGGTTTGAGTATCACCACAGTGAGGCAGTTGTCTGAAGAAAGTGTCCTACATATTGTTGGTCTGTGTGGGATTTTAGCCCTGTGGGAAGACGACTCTGAGAGACAGTGTGCACTTTGTCATAGGATCAGTCCTAGGAGAAATTGAGTCACTGGACTCTGGGCTTCAGGTCTGAGGGAAGTGATAGAGAGTTCAAAGCCCTCGAAGCCAAGAAGTGATTGATTGTGGAAAATTTGCTACCCTGAAGCCTGGATATGGCCCAGGTGTGTTCCAGTCATGTTCATGTGGACTGTCTGAGATATGGGGGGGGGGGGCAAGAAAAAAAAGGTCCCTTTAAGAGAAAGTAGGTTGGAGAAGAAACCATTCTTTTGTGACAAAGTAGGTACAACTGGTTCACTACATGTTCAAGGTGAAGTTAACCTGTGACAAATTAGAGTTGATCTGTTAATGTTGAACTGTGTAATGCTGAAATTAATGTAGAGTACAGTTCATTGTGTACTATGGTCACGCAGTTACTGCAAGTTTATGAGAGTCGTTCTTAAAGAAGCTTTCATGAAATTTTTTGATTAAACCTGTGTGAAATAGTGTAGCGTAGATGCATACTCTACTGTAAGTGTTTTCCCCAGCTTTCAGCACGGCTCCAGTCCTCTCCTCATACTGACGGTCCATAGGCGTATAATGTAAAAGTAATTTCCAGCTCACATAGAGCATAGTGTGACCCGGCAAGTCAGAATAGCGGTCACGTGAGCCAGAAGAGGACCGAAGCGGCACTATAAATGGGGGACGTCAGCGATCGATGAGTATATTACTGCACTAAACTACTTATACATTCACACAGGTTTAGCCAATAAAAAGTTTAATGGGAGTGCTTCTTTGAAGTTTAACTTCTTGTTTGCACGCTCATTACACTTTTTATTGGCTAAACCTGGCAGTATGGAACCATATTCCTAGAACATGCAGAGCTGGGGACAGAAGACATGCATGTTTGTACAGTCCAAACCAAGGCTGGTTAGGAGCAATTCTATAGTTGGCAGTGACTTTTAGATCTCAAAAACCTCTGTAGTAACCATGCACAACGACGGTGAGTGGCAGATGCAACCCAGTCTCTAAAGTGAAGGTGGGGCAGGCTGCCACAGAAACCACAAAGCTATTAAGGCCGGGGCCACACGGGGACTAATGCGATCCCCGCATAACACTCGGCTCCTGCTGGCAGCACAGCAGGAGCCAAGTGTCATGCGAGTGTCACTGCGACTGAGGTCAGATTAGGCGGTCCAGCACTGAGGAGGGGCGGGTCAGTGCTGAGGAGGAGCGGGCCGGCACGGAGGAAGAGAGAGATTTATCTCCCTCTGTCCTCCGTAGCCGGCTATTGCAATTCTTGCCCTGCACTCGCGGTACACCGGTGTACCGCGAGTGCAATGTGGTCTTTCTCTCGCCCCATAGACTTGAATGGGTGCAAGAGAAAGAGTCTTGCATTACAGTTGCAGCATGCTGCGATTGTTTTTTCAGTCCAGTTGGCGCCAACAAAAGAATCGCTCATGGGTGCTGACACATAGGTTAATATTGGTCCAAGTGGAATGCGATGTTTTATCGCATTCCACTCGGTCCGATTTTCATGCTGTGTGTCTTAGGCCTTACACCTGTAATAAGAAGGATATGCTGTAATACTCATGACTAGTGTATTGTAAAGTGTTCCAAGCACAATAACCACAAAACACTGAGTGACAATGGAAATATACGGCCACAGCAGCCTTTATTAATTACAATTAAGAACATACTCAAACTGATAACCATAACCTTTACTCTGAGGAGATCCTGGATGGGCTGAACCACTGAACAGCCCCAGAATACCATCCCCAGTCACACCGCTCCAACTCGGGGCTGACAAATGTCAGTGCTGTCCCCTCCAAATTTTAACCTGTTCCCCAGGAACTGTCCCAGCAGGAACTTAACCAAGTATGAAGGGTCTGCATTCCTCCAATGTGACCCTTTACTCCATTAACTAAGGCCATCCCGGACCTCCTCCCCTCAGCTACCATAACATTACTGCATCATAACAATCAAATCACCATCCTACTGCCATATTAATTTTTAAGTTTAATTTTAATTATGGTTATTTATTTTTATTTTATTATTCCTTTAACACTAGAAGTCCCAGGAATTTCGAGCTCCATAGGGTTCCAATGGTAGAAATGTTAAATGACCCCTCTCTGGGACTTCTAGTGTTAAACAACAGTAAATAAGGGCGGTTGGGCAGGTCGTTCACAGGTCCTGGATACACGAGACCGGATGTCCCTACGGCTCTTCCTCTTCTTATAAAGATAATCCTTCTTCCTTTCCACATCCCTTCCTACAAACTTCCCAAAATACCATAGCAATCCCTAAACATGTGACTCACTTAAATCCCTATAATTCCCCCCCAATGTCCTGCCGAGTAAACGCGCCAAAATCACTGTTAAGCCTTTCTTGCTCAAACTCCCTATTACCCTAATATGTAGCTGTTCTTACAAATCCCTGTCATGTCCGTTCTTCCGCTATGGCTGCGCACCACTCCAGCTCTTCTCTAGACAGTGATTACAATAGGTCTCCTTGACCGTATCGGGCAATGGGAGATGTAAAAACTTGGCAGCTACTCTGGGCTCAAGCCGACTCTCAGTGGTCCAACAGCGTAAAACAGTCACTGGCCCTGGTGATTACCTCCTCAGGAGTAGACCTGCAAAGTTAGTCAGTGTATTTTATAATCATTAAGGTTGCACCCATGAAATGTGGCTTGTGTATAGAAGACTTCTAGTAATGACTACAATCCGTACCAGTTCCTTAATAAACTCATGGACTTTTTTTCATAAATTTAACTAAGGTTAAAGAAAGTTTCACAATAATAAATTCCCCTTTTTATATTGGTTTAACAAGAAATGCAGTGGTATGCTGTGCTGTTGGTAAATCCTTATGTGACTACCTAGGGCACCTCACATCATTAAACCAGGAATACCTGATGCGCATTAATAAAATGCACATCCAATAGCTTCCCTCTGAATTGGCTATGCTTGAATTAACGTGTGTAGGAGGAATCAGTCTATAAAGGGGTTCTCTTAGCTTGTTAGAGAATAGAGGAAAAACTAAAAACCACTGAGCACTGCTCGAAAAGCTGACAGCTCCTGGGCATGTATATGGTCACTTTATTGTGTATACATGTTTCAACACCAAATTCTTATCCAATGCTTCAATGCATAGCGTCACATAAACATACTATATATCTGCCTGTGAGCTGTCACTCTTTCTACTAATGCCTGGTAGCATCTTGTTTTTTTCTCAATATTCAACTACATTCACTGCAATTCCCATTGTGCATTAATGGCACAGGGAGTGACAGCAGCTGGTTTACTTCTTACAAACTTTCTGACAGAGGTGTGCCTTTTCTACGCACATCTCGCCAAGGTGAGCACACCGGCTTAGTCCCACTACACTAATTACCCAAAACGTCTGCACTATGGAGGGATGCTTTTTCAACAGTTTTGTCTTCAGCATGTGTAGGAAGATGTGTTCCCAATGGATGTTCTGATCTAATACTGGAGATACAAGGAGTGGTAATGTAAGAAGAGGCTGTACACACAGCTGTCCCCCCAGTCTACCTGATCTACCACTGGAGCTATTAATGGTACTGAGCTAAGAACAAGCTGTACACTGCTTTCCACCCGGTCTATCTGATCTAATACAGGTGATACTAGAGGTGATGAGGTAAGAAGAGACTGTTCACACTGCTATCCACCCTGTTTATCTGATCTACTACTGGACCTAATACGGGTGCTGAGTTATCAACAGGCAGTACACTACTATGCACCCTGCTTATCTGATCTAATACAGGAGATACTAGAGGTGCTGAGGTAACAAGAGGCTGTTCACACTGCTATCCACCCTGTTTATCTGATCTACTACTGGACCTAATATGGGTGCTGAGTTATCAACAGGCAGTACACTACTATCCACCCTGCTTATCTGATCCAATACAGGAGATACTAGAGGTACTGAGGTAAGAAGAGGCTGTTCAGACTGCTATCCACCCTATCTATCTGATCTACTACTGGAGCTAATAGGGGTGCTGAGTTATCACAAGCCGTAAACTGCATCCATTTTGTTTATCTGCTCTAATACAGGAGATACTAGAGGTGCTGAGGTAAGAGGCAGCTGCTCCCATTGGTGTCCACCCTTGTCTTTCTGGTTTACACTCAAACATAGAGACTGCAAGACCAAGAAGGAAACGTCATGGATTTCTGGAAATCACAGGATAGTTATATTAATTTTGCCATTGAAGCAGTGGTGCAGCCATTCCTCCAAAGTGTCCAAGAAGCCGTTTTTTAACATGACCAAGTTAGGCTGCATGTTGCTTGTGTTGCAGTGAGCAGCCTACATGCCCAAACATGCTACCACAGCCTGCAGTGTTTTTGGGCTTGTTTCCCTCCGCACACATCTGGGACATTTTTGATAGGCAATTGCACATGGAGATGCAATGATTTCAGTACCCAAGTGCATTCAGCATGGCATTACAATCCCCAGACAAACAATAATAACCTCACTGGTAGCAGCCAAGGTAAGTGAATGTAATTCTCCATGTGGTGCTCATTACTAAATCAAGAGGTTTTGAAAATGTTGTTTACATTTTTTTTATCATTTGCATATTAACTTGTGTATCCATTCTGTGATTTCCATAACTCCCCAAGTTTTCCTTTTAGGTGCTGCAATTTCCATGTTATGGAGTATAATACTGGAGATACCAGGGGTGCTGATGTAAGAAGATGCTGCTCACATTGCTGTCCACCCTGTCTTTCTGATCTAATAGTAAAGATACCAGGGGTGCTGATGTAAGAGGAGGCTGCTCACACTGCTGTCCACCCTGTCTTTTTGATCTAATAGTAAAGATACCAGGGGTGCTGCTGTAAGAAGAGACTGCTCACACTGCTGTCCACCCTGTCTTTCTGAATACTAACAGGCTACTGTAATCTGGAAATAGCTTGTCAGTATTGGGTCTAGGTTACCTCCGGGTCACAGCAGTTACTTCGCAAACAATGCTGTGCTCTTTTATTTGGCTTTTAAAATGGAAACTGTAATGGAGGCTCCAAATACTGCAACACAGATGTGAACAAACCACAACAGGTGCAAAAATGTGTCTACCCATTTCATCTATATATTTTTTTTAACCTTTTTTTCCATTTTTATCGTCACATATTGTGTACCCAATCCCATAATTTTAAACATAATCGTTTATATGCAAAGTATGATGATTTTCCAGGCAAAATAAAAACTTATTTGGACAATACAGTATATTGTCTATTATTGCATTATGAAGATACATAGTTCTGTCCCCCATTTTATTAAGGGCAGGTCATGCAATTTGGTTATGCACATTAAGTACATGCAAGTGCCTGGTGCAGCGGATGTCTTTTTTTCTAATGCAACATGGAGGTAGACAAATCAATACATTTCAAACATGAATAAATCCACTAAAGACCTATTAATAATGCAACATACCATCTCAAACACATTAACACCTTTTCATGTCGGACCTACTTACGGTATATGCTATACCTAGTATGTGCTTTATTAATGAAAATTGAAATCTCTCTTTAAAAGGAGGGTGGCCATTTGTTGGAAAAGTGTTCTAATTACAAAGACAAGCCAGTAAGACAGATAGCGCTCTCCATACAAAGCGGAGAGCAGGAGCAATTATCCTACAGGTTCATCGGCTAGACTTCAAAGCCCGAGAGATCTTTTCACAGGGTGGGAAGAATGGAAAAAGGACAATGACAATTAATGCAGGACATTTACGGAATACAGAATATGGCCTCAATGTCAAACAATACTAGAAGGACTTTAGGATCTGAAATGTTGTACTCATCAGAAAACAAGTAACAGTAAATTGGTATTTCTAGACAAAAGCATCCAATCAACCAAACAAACCGATCATTCGCAGCACAGTGTAATGCAGCATGTCACATCCACTCATATCTCCACGCTGTAAAGTAGGTTTGATGATGCAGCAAACACACATAATATAGATTGTCCTCCAAACTCAATCATTAAAATTCCATGTGCAAAGAGTCACAAGCACAAAGTGACAAGCGGTATTATTTAGCCATAGCCGCCAGCGGGCACTGCCTATGTCACAGGGGAACAAGCTGTCAGCGCGAGGATTTTGTCACCATAGGCATGCTGAGTTTTCCTTGTAAATGTGGTTATACAGATTATTAACAGAACACAACTAATATCCTATCGAGGATGGTTTTATAATAATTACATGCAACATAGTATTTTTTAATTAAAGGGAACCTGTCACCAGTTTTGGGGCCTATAAGCTGCGGCCACCACCAATAGGCCCTTATATACAGCATTCTAGAATACTGTATATAAGAGCGCAGGCCGCTGTGTAGAAGGTAAAAAAAAAAACACACTTCTAATACTCACCTAAGGGGCGGTCCGGTCCGATTGGTGTTGCAGCTCTCTGGTCCGGCGCTTCCTCTCTGCGGTGATCACTGTCCTCCTTCTGAGGCCTTTGTGCATGAGGCGCCCTATGTCATACTAGCCAGCATTGAGGTCCTGCACAGGTGCACTTTGATTTGCCCTGATTACGGCAGATCAAAGTACTGGAGCGCACATGGTGGTCTTTACCCTTTCCTCGTACCTGCACATTACAGTACTTTGATCTGCCCTCAGCAGGAAAAATCTAAGTGCGCCTACGCA
Source organism: Anomaloglossus baeobatrachus (assembly GCF_048569485.1). Taxonomy (NCBI): domain Eukaryota; kingdom Metazoa; phylum Chordata; class Amphibia; order Anura; family Aromobatidae; genus Anomaloglossus; species Anomaloglossus baeobatrachus. Next base: position 465,237,537 of record NC_134358.1, read on the forward strand.
GGACCTCAATGCCGGCTTATGTGGATGACGTAAACGCATCATCCACGCTGGGCTGGGTAGGAGGATGGAGATCGCAGCAGAGAGGAGGCGCCGGATCAGAGAGAAGAGACACCCATCGGACCCCCCCCCAGGTGAGTATTATAAAAGTGTTTTTTACATTCTACAGCGTGGCCTGGGCTCTTATATACAGTATCCTGGAATGCTATATATACGGGCTCACTGGTGGTGGCTGCAGCTTATAGCCGCCAAATCTAGTGACAGGTTCCCTTTAATACGTTACAGTGTAGTTGGAAGCCTGTGCCTGGACGATCGTGCCATCAACAAATATTTTCCTCAATCATGATTTTCACATTTCATAAAGTGAAGCCATCCATGCGGTTACGTTCACACGACCGTATTTTCGGCCTGAGTATTGTCCGTGAAAATAAAGCTGACAACACACGGCCCAATGTTATTCAATTGGGTTGTTCTGATGATGGGTTTTTTTTTAAACTAAGCATGTAATATTCTTACGTATTTCAGATAAGACTTGGCTATTCAAATCTATGGGTGTGGGGAAAAAAAAAATAAAAGAAAGAAAAATGAATCCCATATAGATCAACCGTATAGAATCCGATTTTTTACAGGTATATTGTAGTTCTTAAATATGCAAAACTGAATTTTAATATTTGCTGAGGTACGAGTATAAAACACATCTGCCATATAAATGCCCTACAGCCCTATGGACTGCATACAGGTGCCAATACAGATGAAAAATGATCCATTATTTTGTGGATAACAATTTTAAGACTTTTTGTATGCCCGTGTGAGCATAGCCTGTGACTTATGGAAGTTTGAGCTCTGGGAACCCCCTGATCTTGGGAATAAACAAAGCAGAACGTCATTTTCATTTTTCCTTCACCTTTTTCCCTCCTCAGTGGCTCAATCAACCGTATGTCATTGCTGTATGAAAGGCAAAATAAATCCTTTAAAAAGGGTAAAATAGCAAATGGGTAAAATAGCAAAGTATTTTTAAAACTGATCAATTTTTAAAAATGTTCAACATTGCAATAACAGAGTAATTTTTACTTTGTTTTTTGCTTGTTGCCAAGACTTCCAACCACCACCACTATCAGCCATCGCCAATCTTGTAGGAAAGAAGTGCAGTGCTTACAAGCTGTTTTCTATAGAGCTTGTTAGTGCTGCTCTGAACCAGGCCAGATCGCTGGAAGCAGGAAGCCGCGAGGCTAAGGAGCACTGCGCTCTAGAAGACAGAACATGGGACTTCTTGTTTAACTCTTTAAAAACTCTCCTATTCATATAGTACTGAACACTGACATCTATAGTTCTGGATCCTCCCAGAGAAGAGCTACTTTGGATGTCCTTGTGTCAACAGTGCTGACATTAGGTTGGAATCATGCTGGGTATTTTTATAGGATTCTGGTTGTTTGTATAAATTTTTTCTTTAAGTAAGAGCAGTCACCAGATCCGTGCTTTCCTTAACCAAGAATCAGCAAAAACATTAGTAAATGCCCTCATCATCTCCTGCCTCGACTACTGCAACCTCCTTCTCTCTGGCCTCCCTTCCAACACTCTTGCACCCCTCCAGTCTATCCTAAACTCTATGGCCCGCTTCATCCACCTCTCCCCTCGCTATTCCCCAGCCTCGCCACTCTGCCAATCCCTTCACTTGCTTCCCATTGCCCAAAGACTCCAGTTCAAACATTAACCATGACATACAAAGCCACGCACAACATGTCTCCTCCCTACATCTGTGACCTAGTCTCCTGGTACCTACCTGCACGCAACCTCAAATCCTCACAAGATCTCCTTCTCCACTCCTCTCTTATCTCCTCTTTCCACAATCACGTACAAGATTTCTCCCGCGCCTCCCCCATACTTTGGAACACTCTACCCCAGCATATCGGACTCTCTCCTACCGTGAAAAGCTTCAAGAGGAACCTGAAGACCCATCTCTTCCAACAAGCCTAAAATCTACAATAACCCTAAGTCCAATACATCACTGCACAATTAGCTCTGTCCTCAACTATTGTACCACCACCCATTCCCTGTAGACTGTGAGCCCTCGCGGGCAGGGTCCTCTCTCCTCCTATACCAGTCTGTTTTGTATTGTTAATGATTGTTGTACTTGTTTTTATGTATACCCTTTTCAATTGTAAAGCGCCATGGAATGAATGGCGCTATAATAATAAATAATAATACTAATAATAATATTTCAAATGACAATTATTAAATAGATCTCTGACCATATGAGGTTGATAAACACTGAATGATGAATACTTGGAATGGCTATACAGTATAAGCCAAATATTAAAATGAGCATTTTGAGAGTCCAGGACTCATAAAATGCTCATTTAATATCAAGTGGAAAGACTTTCAAAAGGTATTATATAGACATTGTGACATAGATAAGCGCAGCAGGTCAAAGAGATCTAATTAATAAATAATGTATGCAAGTTGTATTGGGAAATCCGGTGACAAAACTTTAAAAGAGATTTGATTGCTCAGATTGAAATGTGAAGCTTTGATTTATCCTTTATATTATTCACATATACCTCTTTTCGACCCCCAATTATACATGATTCTACTATGGTATTTTCCATAAAGGAAGCCAATGTATATGTTATTGTAATCAATATATTCGGTAATAACACATTTCAAATGCTAGTCGTAGGCCTCTAGTCGTAGGCCTCTAGTCGTAGGCCTCTAGTCGTAGGCCTCTAGTCGTAGGCCTCTAGTCGTAGGCCTCTAGCCGTAGGCCTGAGCAGTGACATTATTTCTTGTTGCATCTCAACTGTGGTCAATATTACAGAGGACGCAATAATTGTTATAATAATATAAATTAGATGGCATATAGCAGTTATATAGTGGCAGGGAAGGAATTGACGTAGTCTAATAGGATAGTAGTAGGCTAATGATTTATGACATGCGGTGAATGCACTTCAATTACAATCTACTAACAGGACATTATAAGAAGGCCGATATGTAAAGCACTGGAAGGCATTCAGACATTGACTAAGTTGATGTACAGAAGTGACTAATACCATAGGCGATAATGCGTTTGTTACATTTTCAGCCTTAGGCACAAGCCCAAGTCACAGTGCTCAGCAGTTACCCTCTAAGGGTTAAAAATGTAGGTTTATTCTGGCTGGGAAAAAAAGTGTCACAAAGAAAAATAGCATCTGAAAATGTCTTAACACTGTTACTACAGCAGTCACATACAGGAATTGTTGTTGTATGGAATAGACTGGAGATCTACCCTGTAGAATGTCCCCTTGGCAAAAAAGGCGAAACCTGTCATCCTATTCCCATGGATGTCTAGTAGCTGTATATACGGTATCTAGAAAGAATTTCCTTTTCACTTGTTATTTCAGGTAATCTAGAAAATAAGATGTAAGGGACATCTCACCATTCTCCCTGAATGATAGGAAAGTGTTACACCATACTGCTAGCCTTCGTCATAGTAAAACAACTTAATCTTATATAGAAAAACGAGCCATCATTGATACTGGCCGAGACCCAAGGGAAGAAATATCTACAGGGTTTTTGGCACCAGTAACTGTCTTGCCTGGTAAAGCGTTCTCATACATTGTACAGTCGTTTCTGTGTCCAAGGCTTAAACACTATTAAGAGCAAAACGGTCTGAATGACCATATAAAATCATTACGGTCATTACCAATCCGACATATAGTTACTAGACACATTTGAATAACCTAAACTAGAAAATACGGCACTTGCCAAACTACATATAAAAATCATTTATGTAGAAAACGTTCATATCCATGGGGAAGAGTAACAGGATGTATGACCGAGAGATGGACATTTCACGGTCAACCATGCTTCTTCTAGGGCTTGAGGAAGCGTCAATCATCATGAAACAGCCATCACCCAGTCAGTCATACACCCTATTATTCTTCCCCATGGATGTGAACTTTTACTAAACAAAAGAAGATTTATTAATACACTCACTTTGATGAGTGCTTTATATTCTATTTTTATTATTTGCATCAATTATATATGCAGCATCATTGTTTGCTGCAAGTCCCTGTTGGTATTAAAGTAAAGTGAGGCGTGCCAAATGATTTTTCTATTTTATGGAAGATGTATAACTTTGTTTTATGAATTACTCCCATATACAGTACAAGGAAGTTACCTTAGGTACAACCATGACCAATTTTGGAATTGTAAAAAAAAGTATAAAAAAGGAAAACAATACAGATACTTAAATTCTAGAGATATTAGCCATACTGACTGTTCCTTTGCTCCCATGTTCCCAGTCCTCTCCGCTCTATAGCTGCAGATCAGACGGCATATCCAATGTGACAAGCAGAATTGTTCTCAATTTCACAATTCAATGAGAAGAGATTTTTGTTCCTTATTGAGGGCCAAGGATGGAGGAGGAAAAAGTTATAGATTTCTTTAGCCCTTCCCAATGCAAGCTGATCAATCTGCTTTCCATAGACAGAACCACAAACAAGCATCAAACTATTGAGTTAAACAAAGGCGAGTTAAGTGGGCTTTACACGCTGCGATCTTGCTAGCGAGATCACAAGCGATCGTACCCACCCCCGTTGGTTGTGCGACACGGGCAAATCGCTGCCCGTCGCGCACAACATCGCTTAACCCCGTCACACGGACTTACCTGTCCTAGGACGTCGCTCTGGCCGGCGATCCGCCTCCTTTCTAAGGGGGTGGCTCGTGCGGCGTGACAACGACGTCACACGGCAGGCGTCCAATACAAGCGGAGGGGTGGAGATGAGCGGGACGTAACCTCCCGCCCACCTCCTTCCTTCCGCATTGGCGGTGGTGGCAAGTAAGGAGATGTTAGTCGCTCCTGCGGTGTCACACAGCGATGTGTGCTGCCGCAGGAACGAGGAACAACATCGCTAATTCGAAGAGAACGATTTTTTGTTTTAGGACGACCTCTCCGCGGCAAATGATTTTGGCCGCTTTTGCGATCGTTTTAGGTCGCACATAAGTGTTACACGCTGCGATATCGTTAATGACGCCAGATGTGCGTCACAAACACCGTGACCCCGACGATAAAACATTAACGATATCACAGCGTGTAAAGCCCGCTTAATAAAAGATGAAGATACCAAAAACGTTATACCAGTCTCAAATACTTTCTGGAGGATTCTTATGGTTCTGTTCTGCTCCCAAATAGATTCCGATTTTCAAGTTTTTTTATGGATTCATTAAAACAGGCTCAGGTCCAAAAGAAAAGTAGAGCAAGAATCAAGGCTAATAATAATGCACTGAATTATCCTTTAATTTTACATCAAAGAACGGACAAGTCATAGGATGACTCCTGCCTTAATTACCTCCTTATTGAGAAGAAAAAGATTTCAGGCACCAATAAGTTTGAGAAGTTTTCCTTCTCTGACCAAAGTTTCTAATTACATAACAAAGGGCTGAGATAAATCTTCATTGTTTTGGTTCAAGTGACATCCCTTAGTTTTCTTAACATAGAGAATAAAAAAACAAAAAACTATAATACATTTCTAATTGGAGGTATTTGCTAATATTATTAATTATTATTACTACTACTACTATAACACCTACTACATATTGGGATAGGGTCTTGGAGATGGAAATAACCCTTTAAGTCAGGGGTGGGCAATTAATTTTCCCATGGGGCCGCATGAGAAATTGGGATGGTTTTAGAGGGCCGGACTAATATAATTAACTCGGTTCTACACATATATATATATATATATATATATATATATATATATATATATATATATATATATATACACACACAAACACGCATATATACTGTGCGTGTATAATATATATACACATACACACAATGTATACATACACACACAATCCCCATATACTACATCACTACCCCCGCCACATACTACACCTGTAATATACATCAGTATACACTACACCTGTAATAAACTACACCTCTATATACTATACCACTATATATTACATCACTACACCCCTATATACACCTGTAATATGCTACATCACTATATACTACACCTGTAATAAACTGCAGCACATCACTATATACTACACCTGTGATAACCTACATTACTACACCCCTATATACTACACTTGTATTATACTACATCACTACACCCCTATATACTACACTTGTATTATACTACATCACTACACCCCTATATACTACACTTGTATTATACTACATCACTACACCCCTATATACTACACTTGTATTATACTACATCACTACACCCCTATATACTACACTTGTATTATACTACATCACTACACCCCTATATACTACACTTGTATTATACTACATCACTACACCCCTATATACTACACTTGTATTATACTACACTCCAATATACTACACCTGTATTATACTACACCACTACACCTGTAATATACTACACCACTACACCCCATATACACCTGTAATATACTACACCACTACACCCTTATATACACCTGTAATATACTACACTACTACACCCCTATATACACCTGTATAATACAGGTGTATATAGTGGTGTAGAATAATACAGGTGTATATAGGGGTGTAGTATAATACAGGTGTATATAGGGGTGTAGTATAATACAGGTGTATATAGGGGTGTAGTGGTGTAGTATAATACAGGTGTATATAGGGGTGTAGTATAATACAGGTGTATATAGGGGTGTAGTATAATACAGGTGTATATAGGGGTGTAGTATATTACAGGTGTATATAGGGGTGTAGTGGTGTAGTATAATACAGGTGTATATAGTGGTGTAGTATAATACAGGTGTATATAGGGGTGTAGTATAATACAGGTGTATATAGGGGTGTAGTATAATACAGGTGTATATAGGGGTGTAGTGGTGTAGTATAATACAGGTGTATATAGGGGTGTAGTATAATACAGGTGTATATAGAGGTGTAGTATATTACAGGTGTATATAGGGGTGTAGTGGTGTAGTATAATACAGGTGTATATAGGGGTGTAGTATTATACTATACTACACCACTACACACCTATAACACTACACCACTACACCCCCCCCCCATATACCACACCTGTAAAACTACATTCCCATATACTAAACCACTACACCCCAAATATTTGTCAAAAGTTACCCCTCTCCCCCAGCCCCCCGCCTGCCCGCCCCCATTGTCCCCGCAGGTTACTACCGTAGTAACCACTCACCTCTCTTTTTATCGTTCCCGGCCTCAGACACCTCCGTACGAGCCCCCCGCTGAGCTGCTTCTCCTTCACATGGCCAGGCTGCGCCGACGCTGTATTCCTAGGAGCCCCCGCCGCTGCCTCTCTCCATACGGCCCCCGCCTCTGCAGCTTCTCCTTCCGGGCAGGAACTTTTCAAATGACACACGCGCGCCGTACTGACGATATCAGGGCGCGCGTGTGTCACAGAGAAAAGTGTCGGGCAAGGAACAGAGGAGAGATTCCTGCGGTCCGCTGCCTACACTGTGCGGAGCTTCAGGATCTGTCCTCTGTTTCCTGCCCGACACGCAGCGTGTGATGAGGGTCAGGGCCGGCTCCAGGTTTTTGTGGGCCCCGGGCGGAAGAGTCCCAGTGGGCCCCATCAACACGCAGACACACATACGTACACATACATATTTAAAGACAAACTCACAAAAATACATATAGAACGGACACATGTATACAGCCATATACACTGACATACATAGATACACATTATACATGCCTACAGACACACAGCTCTGCTGCATACATACAGACACACATAGCTCTGCTACAGACACACATAGCTCTGCTACAGACACACATAGCTCTGCTACAGACACACATAGCTCTGCTACAGACACACATAGCTCTGCTACATACATACACACATAGCACTGCTACATACATACACACATAGCTCTGCTACATATGTACACACATAGCTCTGCTACATACATACACACATAGCTCTGCTACATACATACACACATAGCTCTGCTACATACATACACACATAGCTCTTCTACATACATACACACATAGCTCTTCTACATACATACACACATAGCACTGCTACATACATACACACATAGCTCTTCTACATACATACACACATAGCTCTGCTACATACATACACACATAGCTCTGCTACATACATACACACATAGCACTGCTACACACACATAGCACTGCTACATACAGAAACACATAGCTCTGCTACACCCATAGCTCTGCTACATACATACACACATAGCACTGCTACATAGACACATAGCACTGCTACATAGACACATAGCACTGCTACATATATACATACATACACATTGCTCTGCTACATACACACATAGCTCTGCTACATACATACACACATAGCTCTGCTACATACATACACACATAGCTCTGCTACATACATACACACATAGCTCTGCTACATACATACACACATAGCTCTGCTACATACATACACACATAGCTCTGCTACATACATACACACATAGCTCTGCTACATACATACACACATAGCTCTGCTACATACATAGCTCTGCTACATACATACACACATAGCACTGCTACATACACACATAGCACTGCTACATACATACACACATAGCACTGCTACATACACACATAGCACTGCTACATACAGACACACATAGCTCTGCTACATATATACATACACATTGCTCTGCTACATACACACATAGCTCTGCTACATACATACACACATAGCACTGCTACATACACACATAGCACTGCTACATACACACATAGCACTGCTACATACATACACACATAGCACTGCTACATACACACATAGCACTGCTACATACACACATAGCACAGCTACATACATACACACATAGCTCTGCTACATACATACACACATAGCTCTGCTACATATATACATACATACACATTGCTCTGCTACATACACACATAGCTCTGCTACATACATACACACATAGCTCTGCTACATACATACACACATAGCACTGCTACATACACACATAGCACTGCTACATACATACACACACAGCACTGCTACATACACACATAGCACTGCTACATACATACACACATAGCACTGCTACATACACACATAGCACAGCTACATACATACACACATAGCTCTGCTACATACATAGCTCTGCTACATACATATACACATAGCTCTGCTACATATATACATACATACACATTGCTCTGCTACATACACACATAGCTCTGCTACATACTTACACACATAGCTCTGCTACATACATACACACATAGCTCTGCTACATATGTACATACAGACAGACACACACGCGGCTCTGGGGCCCAGCACATACGGCACCGGGGGGGGGGGGGGGTTTGCAGGGAATACACCTAGGGGGGAGAAGAGCCCATACAGCTCACCAGGGCCCATAAATCGGGCGGTGGGGAGGGCACATACCGCTCAGGTCACGGTGGAGAGGGGGCCCACACAGAGCCGGAAAGAAGCACTGTGCTGGGGGTCGCTGGCTGGCACTGCAACTCTCATCTGTGGGATGAGCAGGACGCCGGCCGGTAGCTCCGCCCACAGATTAAGTTCAGCCAGGAAGTCTTTGCTCCTTAAAGGGACGGCGCTGCAGATTCCTACTCGGCCCGGGGGACAGCAGAACTAAGGCGAGTGGGTCCTGGCCAAGGGTCACCAGAACTGACGAGGCCGAGTGGGCCCCCCCGGCTCTCCAGGGCCCCGGCATTTGCCCGGGCACTGATGAGGGCAATCTGACCACGCGCCTCCCGGAGCCTGGAGCTCCGCACAACAGGTCAGATTGCTCTCATCAGTGACTGGCCAGCAAGGACGCCCTGAGCCAGGCGGGTCGGTCACAGAGAGTAGGCGGGCCGGATGTGGCCCGCGGGCCGCCCCTTGCCCAGGTCTGCTTTAAGTGCTGCTGTTAAAAATTGACAGTGACATTAAAATGGATAAACTGCAGCAATCAGAGCAAGATTCAGTCACTGCAGTTACAGGCAGGTACCGGCCATGTAACACAAAGGCATCCTCTCCTGAGCAGGCTTCATACTTTCCGTAGGTACGTCATAGATCCTTAAAGGCTAATTGTCATTTTAATTTTTATAATCACAAATCAGTAGTACACATAAAAATAAGTCACTTTGTAAGATATCTTATGAGAGAAATCTGCTTCTTTCACCTCCTGGTCGGATCTTTCACTCTCAATTTATACATAAAATCTATTCAGTGAAGACGGATGTTCCCATTACTGAGATAGGAGATGGCTGGTGGTGTTTATAAGATTCTATGGAGAGAAAGGAAGAGAGAGGCAGACACAGACATTTTGCTGCAAGTTCTCTTGAATCAACACCTATATTTTAACCCCATAAAGTGAACCAGTCAAGTGCAATATGCACCCAGAACCACGAGCACATCTGGGTGCATATTGCTAATCTCTGCCTAACCGTCCCTGCCTATAGTAGCATAGATAAAGAGATCTTTAGAAAAAGTATTTTCAAAGATCCCATATGGTATGCTAATGATATTTTCAAAGATCCCATATGGTATGCTAATGAGGCCAGCGACTAGTCACAGGGGTGTTAGTTCCTGTGGGCGTGCTAACATGCTATTGAATGTATAGCATCAGAGGATGGCCGCGCTCACCTCTCTGCTGCCACCACGTCCCATGCTGGACTTCGGCTCAGTGCATATGACCCTGGTTATGCGCACTACGCGAGTTTGAAGCCAGGACGTGTACACTCGGCTTCATAGTGCGCATGATCAAAAGTCCGGATCATCTGCAATGAGTTGAAATCTAGGAGTTGGACGCTATGGCAGCGGAGAGGTGAGCATGACCATCCTTTGATGCTGCACATTCATTAGAATGTTAGCACGCCCACAAGAACTAACACCCTTGCGACTAGTCCCTGGCCTCATTAGCATAGCATATGGGATCTTTAGAAAAACTTTTTTGAAAGATCGCTTTATCTATGCTACTAAAGGCTGGGACCGTTAGGCAGGGATTAGCAATATGCACCCAGAACTGGTTGTGCTTCTGGGTGCATATTGTCCCTGATAGGTTTGCTTTAAAGGGGTTGTCCACTATAAACCCTAGTCAAGTGCTATATTCCCTGGTATATAATAAAAAAAAGGCCACAGTGACCAATCAGTATCACTTTCCTTCTCACTTTCTTTGGATGAAACGGACGTCTGGAAAATTAGAGAACTGCTGCTACTCTCTGACGTCCTCCGAATGTCAGTTACATACAGAGGAAGAGAGATTGAAGCAGCCACTGATTGGCTGCAGAGTTCATGTGATACATCAACATCACTTGGGCCCTAGGAGTCTTGGCGCTGATGTCGCTGGGACGGTGCCGACACCAGAGGTGAGCATAGGCTGTTTTTATATTACATGGGGAATACAGCAGCTGAAAAGGAGTTGTCCGAATAGTGAAAAACCCCTTTAATGGTTTATGGCTATGGCTTTCCAATGTGTCTGTAAAAAATGGCGTCTGCTTGTGATTTTTTGATAAACTGTCCCCAAAAAAATGAAAAATCAAGTTAGCAGCCCTGAAAAGAGCTTTATAACATTCAATCTCAGACACAACTATTACACTAGTCAATGTACAATGTTATCCTGATATCATGAGGAAGAAAAGAATATATTAGCCCCTAGGAAACGGTTACCAATCTGAACTTGTTAACCTCTTAAACCATTACCAGCATTCAGAAAATGAATGATACGATATAACCCAGAAATATACGGCACAGACCAGTGCTCGGGAAGCTTATTTCTAGCCGGCTTTGAAATTGCAGGGGGCTTACACAATTTTCACGGAGAGGACTGAACTATTTTCAGGCAGACAGCAGAAAGAGGATAAAATTTTCAGCTTCACCTCAGGGAGTCTCTTTTGAAAACTGCGACTTGTTGGACAGTATTAAGGCGAGATGTAATGTTCAGACTGATAATGAGGGAAGAAGGAGAGGATGCCGCAATTCAGACGAGTAATATCAATTTTATCAAGTGACTGACAACATGCCTGTGCTAAGACAGGGCAGAAAAAAAAAATCAATTTTCAGATAATACTTATATAAATACATTTAAGTATAAAAGAGTTTATATAATTTAAAGGGGCTGCTTAAGCAAAAAGGGAAAAAAGTCTTCTAAGGTCTTGGATCTATAAAAGATGTCAATTAAATACTCTGGATCCAGCGCAGGCTGCTCCGTGGTCGCCTCTGACACAGGGAGAGGAGGCATCATCTTTTCTCAAGAAGTAGGACCATTGCGGACTACGATTGTCTGCTATGGTAAGGTCAATATTGCTCTACTCGTCACCTGACCATTGCAGCCAATCATGTGGTCCTGATGCTGGTAGAATCTCGACGTCTCCTATTCCTAAGTCAGCACAGACCAAGGAGTCACCTACGATGGTGGGTGCCAGTAACTAAGGGCGGCGGTACACGAGACGATTTATCGTGCGATCGCATCCGCCCCCATCGTTTGTGCGTCACGGGCAATATGTTGCCAGTGGCGCACAAAGTCGTTAACCCCTGTCACACGTACTTACCTCCCGAACGACCTCGCTGTGGGCGGTGAACATCCCCTTCCTGAAGGGGGAGGGACGTTCGGCATCACAGCGACATCACACAGCGGCCGCCCAATAGAAGCGGACGGGCGGAGATGAGCAGGACGTAACATCCCGCCCACCTCCTTCCTTCCGCAGGTAAGCGGTGTTCGTCGTTCCCGGGGTGTCACACGGAGCGATGTATGCTGCCTCGGGAACACCGAACAACCAGTGCGCAGAAGGAGGAACGACTTTATGAAAATGAACGACGTGTCAGCGAGCAACGATAAGGTATTTTTGCTCGTTCACAGTCGTTCGTAGCTGTCAAACGCTACGATATCTCAAACGATGACGGATGTGCGTCACGGAATCCGTGACCCCGACGACATATCGCCCGATATATAGTAGCGTGTGACGCCGGCCTTAGGAGAAAAAGTTGTTGGCTTTGTAACATATCCAACCGATGGGAAACTTTTTTTTTTGCTTGTACATCACGCGAGCCTTGCACTCAATCATGGCTAGCTTAACACTCCTGAATTCAGACAAATAAAATATCAAGAGGAAGTCATGGCTGCGGCTGGCCGCTCCCTTCCGCTTGATATTTGATACGTCCGAAGGTGGGGAGAATGAAGCCAGCGCTGATTGAGCTCAGGGTTTGTGTGACGTAACACCATGTGAGCTCCCGCAGAGCGAGTGCAGAGACCGGTGGAACAGCGCTGGCACTGAAGGGTGAGTATGAGTGTTGTTATTTTACCGGGGGGAATCATGCTGATTGAGAAGGGTATGTCCAAGTAGTGGGCAACCCCTTTACTATTAGTTGCCCTGTATTTCTGTCAACAGAGGCAAAAAGAAGTGTAAAACAACTTTTGAATAATTTTTATACAAAGTTGCAAAATATAATTATACTTTATAAAGATCAGTTCTTGAGGGAATAACTATTCATGCCAATAATTCACAACTAGCGTCACTCTTGTGCCTGATATGCAGCCCCCAGGAGAGGTAATGTCATAATGCTGCCGTTTCCCCCCGGAGAGTGTCCAATCACAAATACCAAGAGCACTACTCTATTTTCTTATGGAGGCACTGTTCTGTTTTTCACCTCTATGTAAGTTTATGGGCTTTTAATTTGTGTTCCATCCATATCTACTTTGTCCAAAACAGCTGTGTGAAAAAGATATACATCTGTGTGCCAACTCCTTGCCAAAAGTGATATGCAGCCCGATGAGACCCACCCCAAAACAGTATGTTGGGTTGACTACTTATGATTTATACAACTAATAATAAAAAAACAGTTGCTACAGATCTTTATGAAATATTTTTTAGCCAAAGTCAGCAGTACATCCAGCGAGAAAAATACAAGTTTGTGCTTCCAATTCTTTTTATAATCTACTCTTGGATTTTGCAAAGGAAATCTGCATGAAATACTCGTGGAAAAAAACTGCAGTTTATCCAAAAACAAAAAACACACCCCGAAGGTCACAGTACCAAACACAGCAGCACACACTTCGAAGGAACTTTGGGGTTAGTAGCGTAAATCGATCACGTCAAACACGTGGAGAGAACTGCTTACTATGGGTCCAAAGTTGACCATCACAGATCACACATAGATGGCAAAGCTTTCTGACAGGGATAAAGCCATGGAAACCTCATTTTAGCAAGCTCTGCTTAGAAAACAATTCAGGACTGGGAAAAGTAGGAAGCAGTATAATATTATTATTATTAGGCTGGAGTCACACTAGCGTATGGCACCCATTGTGAGAGCATCGGATGCAATATGCTAATGACCCTTGGCTCGGGATCTGCGGCGAGTGTGAACCAAGTGTCATGCAATTGAGATTGAAGCACAGCTGGGGAGCAGAGGGAGGGATTAATCGCTCTATCTCCTCCATTGTCAGCCTGTGCATATATCGCAGTGCACTCTGATGTCATCCAAGTGCAGTCTGATGTTTCTCTCGCACCCATAGACTTGTATGGGTGCGAGTGATCAGCGACTCGCAGACAAATGGAGCATGCTACGATTTTTTCCTCAGTCCGATTAGAGCTGAGGAAAAACTTGCAGATCAGAACTGCAGCATTGTCTTACATGGGGCTGAGTGCAATGCGAGATTTTCTTGCATTGTACTTGTGTGAGTCACGTCAGTGCGACTGCAGCCTTAGGGTATGTGCGCACGTTGCTTTTTACCTGCTCTTTACCTGCTTTTTTGCTGCTTTTTCTTCTGCGCTGTTTAATGCCAAAATGGATGTGTTCTTCTATTCAAGCAAAGTCTATGGGAATTTGGGTTTCTTGTTCACACTATGTTGTTCAAAATGCTGCCTTTTTGTGGCAGAACTTTGGTCAAAAACTCAGCTTTGCAGTGCAAAACCCAAATGGCAAAAACAATTGACATGTTGCTTCTTTGAAAAGCTGAGTTTTTGACCAAAGTTCTGCCACAAAAAGGCAGCATTTTGAACAACATAGTGTGAACAAGAAACCCAAATTCCCATAGACTTTGCTTGGATAGAAGAACACATCCATTTTGGCATTAAACAGCGCAGAAGAAAAAGCAGCAAAAAAGCAGGTAAAAAGCAGGTAAAAAGCAGGTAAAAAGCAACGTGCGCACATACCCTTACTCTAGTATACTCACTTAATTTTTACCTTAGGGGTGCTTCACACACAGCGAGCTCGCTGCCGAGATCGCTGCTGAGTCACGCTTTTTGTGACGCAGCAGTGACCTCATTAGCGATCTCGCTGTGTGTGACAATGAGCAGCGATCTGGCCCCTGCTGCGAGATCGCTGCTCGTTACACACAGCCCTGGTTCGTTTTCTTCAAAGCCGCTCTCCCGCTGTGACACACAGATCGCTGTGTGTGACAGCGAGAGAGCGACAAATGAAGCGAGCAGGGAGCAGGAGCCGGCGTCTGACAGCTGAGGTAAGCTGTATCCAAGATAAACATCGGGTAACCAAGGTGGTTACCCGATATTTACCTTAGTTACGAGCCTCTGCAGCTCTCACGCTGCCTGTGCTGCCGGCTCCGGCTCTCTGCACATGTAGCTGCTGTACACATCGGGTTAATTAACCCGATGTGTACAGCAGCTAGGAGAGCAAGGAGCCAGCGCTAAGCAGTGTGCGCGGCTCCCTGCTCTCTGCACATGTAGCTGCATTACACATCGGGTTAATTAACCCGATGTGTACTGTAGCTATGGTAGGAGAGCAAGGAGCCAGCACTCAGTGTGCGCGGCTCCCTGCTCCCTGCACACACAGCTGTGCGCTGGTAACTAACGTAAACATCGGGTAACCATACCCGATGTTTACCTTAGTTACCAGTCTCCGCAGCTTCCAGACGGCAGCTCCGTGCAAGCGCAGCGTTGCTTGCACGTCGCTGCTGGCTGGGGGCTGTTCACTGGTCGCTGGTGAGATCTGCCTGTTTGACAGCTCACCAGCGACCATGTAGCGATGCAGCAGCGATCCTGACCAGGTCAGATCGCTGGTCGGATCGCTGCTGCATCGCTAAGTGTGAAGGTACCCTTAGTCCAATTCGGTCTTTGACAGTTCCATGGTTTCAATCTGTAAAAAATCTGAAGAATCAGGTATGTTCACTTGGCATTATTGACACAAGTCAGTAGCTCTGTGGGGCCTGAAGCCCAGAAAGACAGGATTGACGAAGAACCCCCAAAGGGGCAATTAACTTTAATAAGGCAGATGGCATCACTTTGTTCTGTGTCTGGCCTCAGTTTCGGCAGCGTCTGCCTTCTTGATATGGGCACAGAAGTGCAGTTGACTACACTTTTGTACTCCTCACACACCGGACACTGATTGAACTAAGGCACTTAGGGGTACTTTGCATGCTGCGACATCGCTAGCCGATTGTAGCGATGCCGAGCGCGATAATCCCCGCCCCCGTCGCACATGCGATATCTTGTGATAGCTGCGGTAGCGAACATTATCGCTACGGCAGCTTCACACGCACTTACCTGCCCTGCGACGTCGCTCTGGCCGGCGACCTGCCTCCTTCCTAAGGGGGCGGGTCGTGCGGCGTCACAGTGACGTCACACTGCAGGCGGCCAATAGAAGCGGAGGGGCGGAGATGAGCGGGACGTAAACATCCCGCCCACCTCCTTCCTTCCTCATTGCAGGCGGGACGCAGGTAAGGAGATGTTCCTCGCTCCTGCGGCTTCATACACAGCGATGTCAACTGGCGCAGGAACGAGGAACACCATCGTACCTGTCACTGCAGCGAAATTATGGAATAGACCGACACTACACAGATCACCGATTTTCGATGCTTTTGCGAACGTTTATCGATGCATCTTGGCTTTACACGTTGCGACATCGTTACTGGCGCCGGATGTGCGTCACTTTCGATTTGACCCCGACGAGATCGCAGTAGCGATGTCGCAACATGCAAAGTACCCCTTAAAGTCATTGAAAACATCAGAGTACAGCCCAAATCCTGTTTTTCAGGACTTCCGACAGAACATCCGGTGACATGTAGCAAAAATCTAAAGTGGACATAACGAAACTCATAGGACTTTGCAGACCTAACTTTTTGGGTTCTTTTCCATTCAAATGGTACTTGCACACACTTGGGTTTTGAAGACCTTCTTTGTTAATTTGCCATCTTACCATAGAGACCAGAAGTTACACTATAGCCAAAAGGATTTTAAAAATTGCCATCCATAGCAGGGTTTACTTGGCACGCTGACTTTTCATGGCTCAATTCCATAAGGCAGAACAATCCATCCCAAGGGGGGTGCAAATACATAATGCTGCTTGTGCAGGGATACAAAGAACAAACTGGCTTCTGGGGGGGGGGGGGGGGTCTACCTGCTACTGACGTTTATATTTATTAGCCTACCAACCAAAGACCCAAGATATATTATATATATATATATATATATATATACATATATATATATATATATATATATATATATATATATATATATATATATATATATATATATATATATATATATATATATATATATATATACTAGCTGTACTACCCGGCTTCGCCCGGGTTAATAACTGCTGATAACAAAATAGAATGTATTAACAAAAATGTATTCTGCACACAAAAACCACAAAACAAATAGATATAAATCTAATTATAATGTCTGTCTCCCCCTCTGTATATATCTCTCTGTCTCTCTCTTTGTCTGTCTGTCTCTTTCTCCGTCTGTCTCAATCTCTTTCCCTGTCTGTCTATCTATAGCTGGGTTTACACACTGCAACATCTCAAACGACATCGCTGTAACGTCACCGGTTTTGTGACGCAATAGCGATGTTGTTTGCGATGTTGCAGTGTGTGAATCACATCAGCGACCTGGCCCCTGCTGGAAGTTGCTGATCGCTACAAATTGTTTAGGACCATTCCTAGGTCCTTTGTTTCCCGCTGTGCAGCATGCATCGCTACAAAGTTTCAGTGTGTGAAGACTTTGCAGCGACTTTGTTAGCAACTTCCCTTTCAAAAAGCTGCTTATCAACGTCCCCAACAACCAGCTAGGTCGCTCTGCAGGTCCGGATCGCTGTTGCGTTGTTGGCCAGGTTTGCCTGTTTGACAGCTCACCAGCGACTCACCAGAGACTTAGGGAGGTCGCTGTTAAGTCACAAAACCGGTGACGTAACAGCGATGTCCTTTGCGATGTTGCAGCGTGTAAACCCAGCTTATCTCTGTCACTTTCCCTGTCTGTCTATCTATCTCTGTCACTTTCCCTGTCTGTCTCTTACCCTGTCTGTCTCTTTCCCTGTGTCTGTCTCTTTGTGTGTCTCTTACCCTGTTTGTCTCTTTCCCTCTCTTTCCCTGTCTGTCTGTTTCCCTGTGTGTCTCTTTCTGTCTCGTACCCTGTCTATGTCTATTTCTTACCCTGTCTGTGTCTGTCTCTTTCCCTGGCTGCATTGTGACACGCCAACATTCCATTTAAGGGCGTGGCTGCGCATTCTTCTGAAGTTCTGGCTGCACTGTGGCTCCCAGCTCCATTCGCTTTAATGGAGGCAGGCTTTTTGGTGAATAACTAAAGCGCGGGGTTAAAATTTCCCCTCAAAACATAGCCTATGATGCTCTCGGGGTCCAGAAGTGTGTGTGCAAAATTTTGTGGCTGTAGCTGCGACGGTGCAGATGTCAATCCCGGACTTACATGCATACATACACACACATTCAGCTTTATATATTAGATATATGTACATCTGGTATAACCTGGGCATCCCCTGTATATAATTATATATGTACATCTGGTATAACCTGGGCATCCCCTGTATATAATTATATATGTACATCTGGTATAACCTGGGCATCTCCTGTATATAATTATATATGTAAAGCTGGTATAACCTGGGCATCTCCTGTATATAATTATATATGTACAGCCAGTATAACCTGGGCATCCCCTGTATATAATTATATATGTACAGCTGGTATAAAATGGGCATCTCCTGTATATAATTATATATGTACAGCCAGTATAACCTGGGCATCCCCTGTATATAATTATATATGTACAGCTGGTATAACCTGGGCATCTCCTGTATATAATTTACCCGGCTTCGCCCGGGTTAATAACTACTGTTAACAAAATAGAATGTAGTAACAAAAATGTATTCTGCACACAAAAACCACAAAACAAATAGATAGAAATGTAATTAAAAGGCAAAAACTAAGCTAATAGAAGCATTTCACAACATATATTTCAACACCACAGATATTCCACACAGATTTAACATCCTATGACCTCACACATACTAAGAATGTCCTTTGTTGCCTATATTAACCAATGAGAGCTCAGATTAATAAACTGTAGCAAAATAGAAGCTAAGCTGTGATTGGTTGCTATTGGCAGCCTGATAAATCTCCAGGCAACAGAAAGCCCTCCCCTTGACAGTATATATTAGCTCATACATAATAGACAGGTCATGTGACTGACACCTGCCGTATTTCCTATATGGTACATTTGCTGTTCTTGTAGTTTGGCTGCTTATTGATCAGATTTTTATTTTTGAAGGCTAATTCCAGACTTGTGTGTGTTTAGGGCGATTATGTGGCGAGGTTGGTGTATGTGTGGTGAGATGTGTGCTGAGGGTGGTATATGTGTTCAAGTACGTGGTAGTGTGTGGCGCATTGTGTGTGTGTGTTCATATCCCAGAGTGTGGTGAGTATCCCATGTCGGGGCCCCACCTTAGCAACTGTACGGTATATACTAGCAGCTGTCAATTTGCCCCCAACACTTTTCATTTCACTTTTTCCCCCATTATGTAGATAGGGGCAAAATTGATTGGTAAATTGGAACGCGTGGGGTTAAAATTTCACCTCACAACATAGCACCCGGCTCTGCCCGGGATAGTAACTGTCTCTCTGTTTCTCTCCCATTCTCTGTCTGTCTCCCCCTCTGTATATCTCTTTCTCCGTCTGTCTCAATCTCTTTCTCCATCTGTCTCAATCTCTTTCTC
The DNA here is from genome assembly GCF_048569485.1 of Anomaloglossus baeobatrachus. Lineage (NCBI taxonomy): Eukaryota > Metazoa > Chordata > Amphibia > Anura > Aromobatidae > Anomaloglossus > Anomaloglossus baeobatrachus. Next base: position 465,257,432 of record NC_134358.1, read on the forward strand.
CATCTGTCTCAATCTCTTTCTCCATCTGTCTCAATCACTTTCTCCATCTGTGTCTGTCTCTTTCCCTGTGTCTGTCTCTTTCCCTGTGTCTGTCTCTTTCCCTGTGTCTGTCTCTTTCCCTGTGTCTGTCTCTTTCCCTGTGTCTGTCTCTTTCCCTGTGTCTGTCTCTTTCCCTGTGTCTGTCTCTTTCCCTGTGTCTGTCTCTTTCCCTGTGTCTGTCTCTTTCCCTGTGTCTGTCTCTTTCCCTGTGTCTGTCTCTTTCCCTGTGTCTGTCTCTTTCCCTGTGTCTGTCTCTTTCCCTGTGTCTGTCTCTTTCCCTGTGTCTGTCTCTTTCCCTGTGTCTGTCTCTTTGTGTCTGCCTCTTTCCCTGGCTGCATTGTGACACGCCAACATTCCATATAAGGGCGTGGCTGCGCATTCTTCCGCTCTCAGGGTCCATACGTGTGAGTGTGCAAAATTTTGTGGCTGTAGCTGCGACGGTGCGGATGACAATCCCGACATATACACACACACACACACACACACACACACACACACACAGCTTTATATATTAGACTAGCTGTACTACCCGGCTTCGCCCGGGTTAATAACTGCTGTTAATTAACAAAATAGAATGTATTAACAAAAATGTATTCTGCACACAAATACCACAAAACAAATAGAAATGTAATTATTAAAAGGCAAAAACTAAGCTAATAGAAGCATTTCACAACATATATTTCAACACCACAGATATTCCACACAGATTTAACATCCTATGACCTCACACATACTGAGAATGTCATTTGTTGCCTATATTAACCAGAGCTCAGATTAATTAACTGTAGCAGAAAGCCCTCCCCCTGACAGTATATATTAGCTGACACATACACATATAGACAGGTCATGTGACTGACAGCTGCCGTATTTCCTATATGGTACATTTGTTGTTCTTGTAGTTTGGCTGCTTATTAAATCAGATTTTTATTTTTGAAGGATAATACCGGACTTGTGTGTGTTTAGGGCGATTATGTGGCGAGGTTGGTGTATGTGTGGTGAGATGTGTACTGAGGGTGGTATATGTGTTCAAGTACGTGGTAGTGTGTGGCGCATTGCCACGGAGGTCCTGCGTCGCTTCCAGCTCTGCAACATGAAGGTGACGAGCTGCAGAAGAACACCGCCGCTCCTGTCAGCTCCACACAGCAACTGAGGTGAGAAGCGCGATCAGCGATGTCACTCAGGTTACTCGTGGCCACCTCTGGATCCTCCAACTGTGACTGCAAGTCGCCCAAGTGACAGTGATTAACTCACAGGTGAGTTGCGGTCATGGGTGGAGGATCCAGCTAGCCGCGGGTAATTTGAGTGACGGCAGCGCTAATCGCGCTGCTCACTTCAGTCACTCAGGGGGATTAGCGGTCACCGGTGAATCCTTCACGGGTGACCGCTAATCAGTACGCGACACACAGAGCCGCGGTATGACAATGAAGTGGGGTGAAGTTCACCCGAGTTCATTCTCATCGCACATCGCTGTCTGCTGTCAGCCGACATGTATCACCATCATTGTGCATCACACACGGAACATTTCACACGGGCAACACACGGACATGTCACTTGCGTATCTCACGCACACACGGCTAGCATACGCAATTCACACGGATGCCACATGTACCATAAAATGGACTTAAAAATGGAAAACTGACCCAAAAAACGTAACGTAACATACGTGCGTGTTTTTCACAGATGTGTGTCGGAGGCCTTCTTTTTTTTTTTTTCTCTCTATTGCCGTATTTGTATATATTTCTTCCTTTGGACCATATATTTCAAATATATTTATCACAGAATTATGTGCTGTATGGGACAGATGACTGTTTTGTGCTTAAATGATTGTAATGGTCTGTATACCTTGTGTGGTGAGTATCCCATGTCGGGGCTCCACCTTAGCAACTGTACGGTGTATACTCTTTGGCGCCATCGCTCTCATTCTTTAAGTCCCCCTTGTTCATCTGGCAGCTGTCAATTTGCCCCCAACACTTTTCGTTTCACTTTTTCCCCATTATGTAGATAGGGGCAAAATTGATTGGTAAATTGGAACGCGTGGGGTTAAAATGTCACCTCACAACATAGCACCCGGCGCTGCCCGGGATAGTAACTGTCTCTCTGTTTCTCTCCCATTCTCTGTCTGTCTGTCTCCCCCTCTGTATATATCTCTCTCTTTGTCTGTCTCTTTCTCAGTCTGTCTCAATCACTTTCCCTGTCTGTCACCTTCCATCTATTTCCCTGTCAGTCTGTCTCTTTGTCTGTGTCTGTCTCTTTGTGTCTGTCTCTTACCCTGTCTATGTCTGTTTCTTACCCTGTCTGTGTCTGCCTCTTTCCCTGTCTGTGTCTGTCTCTTTCCCTGGCTGCATTGTGACATGCCAACATTCCATATAAGGGCGTGGCTGCACATTCTTCTGAAGTTCTGGCTGCACTGTGGCTCCCAGCTCCATTCGCTTTAATGGAGGCAGGTTTTTTGGCGAATAACTGTAAAGAGCGGGGTTAAAATTTCCCCTCGAAACATAGCCTATGACGCTCTCGGGGTCCAGAAGTGTGAGTGTTCAAAATTTTGTGGCTGTAGCTGCGACGGTGCGGATGCCAATCCCAGACATATACACACACACACACACACACACACACACACACACACACATTCAGATTTATATATTAGATATATATTTTTTTATTAATACAGCCAGGCTGTAGAAAAGAAAGCCAAGAAACACTATCACTTGAAAAGATGAAATCATTTTTTATTTATTGGTTGTGAGCTGTAGCCCGGTACAATATGCAGCCTTTACATGCTCTCCGGTGCTTTAGGGGGAGTCATAAATTAAATGAACATGAGATGAGAGAAAGGAGCATAACCTGGAGACAACCGGAGCTCCGCTTAGAGCATGGCACCTGCTCATTACGTATTATAAAGTCGCAATAAATGCACTGGATCAATGCCCGCCTGGAGACTCTTACAGTAATTTATCTGCATGCATACTACAGTTACAGCCAGCAGCAACAAAGGCCGTGCATTCCACAAGATAAATGGTTTCAATTACCTATTCGTACATTTTTTTTTTTCCTTTTACTATCTGGTGATTTATAAGGAAATCACACAACTTGGCCTCATCGTTAAGAAGATGTCTCAGCGAGAAAACTGCCGCTTCAGTGATTTCAGACACAGCATAGCCATAGGTTCTTGCTGAAAATATCTTATTTTTGCATGCTCAGTTTTGGGTTGGTCGTGCACTAGCTGAGACATCTGACATTGTCTTCAGGTGTACTTCTTCACATAGTGAGAATTGTATGGGTGCAAGAGAAAAGATTTTAATAACAAAGGCCTTTTAACAGTACATAAAAGGGAACCGGTCACCAGATTTGGTGGCTATAATCTGCAGCCACCACCACCGGGCTCTTATAATACAGCATTCTAACATGCTGTATATAACAGCCCAGGTCGCTGTGAGAACATAAACACTTTAGAATACTCACCTAAGGGGTGGTGCGGTGCAGATGGGTCAGATGGGTGGCTCCGTTCTCGGGGTGTGGCACCTCCTCTTTTGGCCATATTCGTCCTCCTTATTCTGAAGCCTGGGTGGATGATACGTCCTAAGTCATGCACACATGTCGGCATTGAGGTCCCACGCAGGCATACTTTGATCTGCCCTGAGCAGGGCAGATCAAAGTATTGTAGTGCGCCTGCGCAGGACTTCAATGCCAACGCATGTCGTGACATGCAATGTAATTTTTACATTCTACACAGCGGCCTGGGCTCTTGTATACAGCATGTTAGAATGCTGTATATAAGAGCCCACTGGTGGTGGCCGCAGCTTATCGGCCCCAAATATGGTGACAGGTTCCCTTTAATACTGTCACATACAACCCAATTTATATTAGCCACATTAGACATGGGCCAATACCACACTGAGCTAATTAAAGGGAATGTCCACTTTATCTTTATTTTAACAACCTGATTTTGTGACTCTTCCGATATAGGTATTACGCGAGCAGCGCCATTCTTCTCCTTTGTGAACTGCCAACTGCTTGTAGGTGTCGCCTTCCTCCCACATTGCACAACTCGTCAATTCTTAAAAAAGCTGCTGATGGAGGGTCGGGTAACCAGGCCAGTCCATTAGCACACACAAACTGAATACAGTTTTAACACGTTTGTTTCTCAATTGGAGGAGACAGATGGACAGGTCTAGTCACATGACCGTCCATTGCCAGCCATTTTTTAACAGGATTTAAAGGATGCGACTACTGTGCAAGACATATTAACAGGTGCCTAAAAATCATCACTCCCACACATTTGTTAAAATAATAAATAAGTGGAAATCCCCTTTAATCTAGCAGTATATGTTTATGGTGTATGAGGAAACTGAGACACCCAAAAGAAACCCAAGCATATTTAGATAAAATACACCCTTTCCAAGACCTAAATGCTGCACAGCAACAATAGTAACGATTGTCAAAGTGCTAACAGTATATAAAATATATACCTTCTATTGGAACCTCATTGCAAGCCGTGAAGTTCCAATCCAGCGGCCATTGGCATAACAATTACAGGGGGAGGAAGGAGGGAGAGAGGAAGGACAGGCAGCAGACAGGGGCGGGAATAACTAGCAAAACCTGATCCACCAATTAGATCTTCCGTTGCACCCATCATCAAATAACAGTGCATTTCACAAACTTTGCTTGCCTATATTTTAGGAAGTATACATCCGATCTCACAAATAAATGTATGTATAGAATCAGCATGATGGCGCCAGTACAGCACTGGCTTTAGTTTATATAGGAAAATCCTGGTGATTGGTTCGCTTTAAACAAGGAGGCACTCAAAGTTTGGCATACACTCCTGAAAAAAACTATACCCCTCTAGGACAATTAGTCCTCTTACACCTCTTTTCTCCAATCCTTCCTTTCATCCTGGATACTTGTGTGGGTCTTTTCTCAGCTGGAGGGCTATGGAGGACACTCATTTATTTCAAATACTCTTATTTCTCCTACAGACTTGGTCACTGTCCAAGAAACATCTATGGTTTGAATATTTATAGTTATATTCATTTTTATCTTTTCTAGTGATCGGAGTTTTCATCAGTCTGAGCCCACATGTTTTTTTAAATTTGTTTTTACAGGAATCTCCGTCTGGTCATGCAATCTCTATACTATATAACTGTTTGATCAGAGAAAGTAACATGGCAAAATTGGGATTTCTATTCACTCACTAACTCTCTGTTGCTTGCTCAGCTTAGAAAAAAAAAAAATATAAAAATGCTTACGAAGTGGTACCATTACCCATCATACGTACATAAATGCGATTTTTCCCTCTGTCCAAGATACATATTGGCCTTGTGAAATTGAAAAGGGTTCCATTCTTCGCATACTGTGGGAATACAGTAAGATTAAACCATTTTGGGAGAAACTTTTTTCGAATGATCATCTACCATAGTTACTGGGGGTAGGGTTCAAAACAGATCTCAGATTGCTTGTATCATCCCTCCCACAGAGGAGTGAGGAACTAATCACTGAGAGATGCAGTAACAGGTAGTAAGCTAGATGGCACTGAGGACACCAGAGATGGAGGGAAGTCAGGCAGGCCGGGGTCAGAACCGAGAGGGCACAAAGAGACTCTGAGCAGACAGGAGCGAGGTCGTAAAACAAACCGGGGCTCAGGTAACCAGGAAAGTACATACAAACATAAGGGACAGGCAAAAGGCGTAGTCAGGAGGGGAGCCGAAGTCGGGAACCAGACGGGAACGGAAAAGTCAGGGGGGGAAAGGCAGAGACAAGTCAGAGTTCAGTCCGGGATGAGTACCAAGATCAAATCACTGAATAACCAGTAGCCAGGCGCTTACCGCAACTAACCAGAGAATACGACTGGCGCCAATCTAGGCGTGAACACTTCTAGATAAAGCAGAGCAATTACCCAGAAGCAGCGTGTGAGTAAGCCCTTCCCGCAACCTGCGAACGACCAAGTGCAAGGAACGATCCGTCACAGGGCAAAGAAGAACATTAATACAGCACGCAAGACGTAGTAGAAGTCCAGATATAGGCAGGAGGACACAACAAAAGGACCCGGCACAGGAGCCGCTCCGCAAGTCAGGGCCGTGACATTGCTCTGCTCTCCATTCTACCCTATTTGATAAGCTATCCTAAGAAAAATATACTTTGCTTTTGCTTAACAGCTGCTCAGTGATTCCATGTTACTGAAAATCATCTGAAATACCGACTATAACGGAATGGTACACTGAAATGTTTAACATTTGCAGAAGGAAGAACTTCCTGCTGAAATTTCTAAACACTAAAGCGGGCTTTACACGCTACCATATATCAAATGATATGTCGTCGGGGTCACGTCGTTAGTGACGCACATCCGGCCTCATTTGACATATCGTAGCGTGTAACACAAATGAGCAACTGTGAACGAGCAAAAATACTCACTGTATCGTTGCTTGTTGACACGTCGCTCATTTTAAAGAAAAAAGAAAAAAGAAAAAAAAAAAAAAAAAAAAAAAAATAAAAAAATAAAAATCGAACGTCCTTCTGTGCTCCGGTTGTTCATTGTTCCCGAGGCAGCACACGTCACTCAGTGTGACACCCCGGGAACGATGAACTGCAGCTTACCTGCGGCCGCCGGCAATGCGGAAGGAAGGAGGTGGGTGGGATGTTTACGTCCCGCTCATCTCCGCCCCTCCGCTTCTATTGGGCGGCCCCTGTGTGACGTCGCTGTGACGCCGAACGTCCCTCCCCCTACAGGAAGTGGATGTTCACCGCCCACAGCGAGGTCGTTCGGGAGGTAAGTATGTGTGACAGGGGTTACTGACTTTGTGCGACACGGGCAACAAATTGCCCGTGCCGCACAAACGATGGAAGCGGGTGCGATCACAAATGCGATTGCACGAGATATCGACACGTGTAAAGCAGCCTTTAGACTAATTTATGAAAATCTGGAAAGGTTTGGATTTTGTTTTAGGATTCATTAGATTTTCCTAAATTATTTCAGTAGGTGTTGTGTGATCCTCTGGACCAGACCTGGTTAAAACTCCAATACGGAAAGGTAATTTCAGCATACCTCTTCCTTGTTAGAGATTTACTTTTCTATTAGATGATGGTATTGTACGACCAATTATTTATAATGCAATGTTATTTTTTTTTTATTTTTGCTGTATCTTTGTCTGTTAATCTTGACCTTTAAAAAAAAATACACGAGTTGTCTAGTATCAGCCAATCCTACCATGTAATAAGTGGAAAAAACAGGAATACTCCTGATATATATATCTCCAATGGACTATCAACAAGGTCTAACTTCTAGGGATCGTCATTAACCTTTCCCAGAGTTCTGAAGACGTCTTGCCAGCAGGGAGACAATGGTAGCCAGAACACTTGTCAAAAAAAACAGCAAATAGTAAAATATAACTTTTAATTAATGTTTCTCTAAAAAAGGGAAGAAACCTTGCCTTTATTAAAATAATGCCATATGAAGGGTATAATACTGTATCGCCCTTGGAGGACTACAAAAAGGGCCCATACACCCTATCAGCTGGCATCAACAAACAAACATAAAGACTGGTTACTAATGGCAACCAAACCAAGAGCACTTGATTAGATCGGTATAAACAGGACTCCAGACCTCAGGGTCATTTCACCCCAGCACTGCCTATTTCCAAGATTATACCATACCATACCCTCATATACCAGATAGAGGAGATGGGAACACCACCACCTATAACAGTGTTGAAACAATCAAAGTAGTGCCCAAAATGACTAAACAAAAGGGTAAATAATCAAAGCCCCATTGTATCCTTGTCTGGTTAGAAAAATGGAACAATCTCACCCATGTCGGTGTGTTCAATTTCCATACAGGCAATTTGCCACCATCAATGGCGTATCCACGGACACTTCCACTCTGGATCCGGGACCCCTTCCAAAGTGACAAAATGCTGTTTATATCCCCAATTCTCCTTCTCCCGACGCGTTTCCTATATGCTATTCTTCAGGGGAGTCAATATAAGGAGATGCAGGTTTTTAGTGAAAGAACCTCAAAGGGTTCACTATAAAGAGAAAAACGGGATAAAACCGGGGGGTCATAATCACAATACCCCTGCAAACGTCCGATTTTTAGAGAAAACAAGAGAAAGTAAGTGGCTTACCAGATGGTGACAGCTGGGATCCTTTTTGCTGTACACCTCTGTCCATAAACACACAGGTTTAAATGGATGCCGCTTACCCAGAGAAATAAATAAAGGAAAAGATTTTTTAAATCTTATTTTTTTATCTTATGCACCCTTTTTGTAGTTGAAAGGATTATTGTTAGCTAGGAGGGAGAGTCATCGGATGAGCGGGGGCGCCAACCACCGTCCCTCTAGGGTGCCGACCTCCGCAGGTAGGTAGGTTAAGCGGGGTGAGTCAGCTTTAGTTGGTGGTGGAGTGTTAGGTAGGTTTTCTTCTCCCTCTTAATCTTTAACTGTGAGCTACCAATCCCCTCCCCTCCATTTGGTCTTGAGGTCGTCATTGGCCATTCTTGCCTCTCCAGTCTCTCTCAGGGTCACTCACTTTCATTTGCCATTTTGGCATTTTAGTCGTTTTTTAAAAAAATCTTTTCCTTTATTTATTTCTCTGGGAATTCATTTCTTTTTGAATATCTAGTTTTGTTATTATAGTTGTTGTCCGGGGTTGGTAACCTGTGCATGTCATCTGGTATTTCTGGACCCATGCCCCGCTGTCTGCTATATGTTTAAAAAGTAGATAAGCAATTGTTGTCCGTTCATATAGACTAAGCACATGCGTGACTAGTGAGCCGTCTATGTGCGGCGAGGAGGCGGGCCAGATAGGCGCGTCAGCGTCCCATTCAAACATCCTACTGTGTAGGTGTTATGTGTGCGCCGGGCGGCTATGACGTAGCTTCCTGTGAGACCTTGCGTTCCACCGCTGCGTTCCATTGAGCGGAAGCGGTGGAAGCACTAGCGGAAGTGATGTCAGACGCCGGCGGGTAAGCGGCATCCATTTAAACCTGTGTGTTTATGGACAGAGGTGTACAGCAAAAAGGATCCCAGCTGTCACCATCTGGTAAGCCACTTACTTTCTCTTGTTTTCTCTAAAAATCGGACGTTTGCAGGGGTATTGTGATTATGACCCCCCGGTTTTATCCCGTTTTTCTCTTTATAGTGAACCCTTTGAGGTTCTTTCACTAAAAACCTGCATCTCCTTAAATTGACTCCCCTGAAGAATAGCATATAGGAAACGCGTCGGGAGAAGGAGAATTGGGGATATAAACAGCATTTTGTCACTTTGGAAGGGGTCCCGGATCCAGAGTGGAAGTGTCCGTGGATACGCCATTGATGGTGGCAAATTGCCTGTATGGAAATTGAACACACCGACATGGGTGAGATTGTTCCATTTTTCTAACCAGACAAGGATACAATGGGGCTTTGATTATTTATCCTGTTGTTTAGTCTTTTTGGGCACTACTTTGATTGTTTCAACACTGTTATAGGTGGTAGTGTTCCCATCTCCTCTATCTGGTATAGGAGTGTATGGTATGGTATAATCTTGGAAATAGGCAGTGCTGGGGTGAAATGACCCTGAGGTCTGGAGTCCTGTTTATACCGATCTAATCAAGTGCTCTTGGTTTGGTTGCCATTAGTAACCAGTCTTTATGTTTGTTTGTTGATGCCAGCTGATAGGGTGTATGGGCCCTTTTTGTAGTCCTCCAAGGGCGATACAGTATTATACCCTTCATATGGCATTATTTTAATAAAGGCAAGGTTTCTTCCCTTTTTTAGAGAAACATTAATTAAAAGTTATATTTTACTATTTGCTGTTTTTTTTGACAATTGATATTTTTCACCAGTGGCTGTATTATTGATAGCCAGAACACTTGCAAGAATTCTATAAATTTAGAGGAGAAAGCAACAGATTAGAAAGGTTATCAAGCTCATTCTCCATGGCAACACTTCCTGCACTAATTTCTGCTATAATGGTTATTGGGGAGATTAATCAGAACTAGTGCGAAGCTGGATTAGTGACTGACAACAGTTCTCATTCTAGGCCGATTTCATTTTCCAAAAGGCCTAAAGGCTTATGTTACCAACAGCACATGGCGTCGCTGTGGGTCTGTATTACAGACCGGAAGACACTTGGTCTGCTGTTAAATCTCTGTGATCTAATGTATTCTCCTACAAAAGCTCCTTATCACGCAGAATATTATGGGTAATATTGTCTACAGGCACTATACATGAGATCTGCACACAAAAAAGAATGTTTTGGCAAGAAAAAAAAAAGCTGAAAAAACATGCGTTTTATTATTGTATTTGCGCGTTTTTTCATGTGTTTTTTCCTGTTTCTTTTTGTGCTTTTTTTTTTTAGTCATGGCGATCGCGGGGGTTCATGCGCTGTACCCCCGCGATCGCTGCCAGGCGCTGGCTGATGTTACATTTGGGACCCGGCTCTCTCTGCCTGGAGCGCTCTCTCTGCCTGGAGCAGTGCCTGGGCCACTCCAGACAGTTTAACCCCCTGAATGCTGCGATCAGTGCAATCGCAGCATTCAAAAAGCAGGGAGAGTGATCGCTTACCTCTCTCTGGCGCTCAGGTCCCTGCATTGGGATAACAGGGACCCAATCACTGCCACAGTAACCCTGGGATGTAACCATGATGACCCCGGGTTTCTGAGCTACGGAGACCCTCACACACCATGGTGTATGCACAGTGTGTGAGGCGAAGTGCTGTGCTATAATCCCCTGTAGTGATAAAGCATTACAGGGGATTATAAAAATGCAGAAACAATTGACATGCTGCTTCTTTTTTCAGCAACAAACTATGCAAGGAAAAAAGAAGCAGTGTGTGCACAGCAAGTCACGATTCTCATAGACTTTGCTGGGATGCTTTTTCTTTGCTTTTATTGATTAAAATAAGCAAGAAAAAAAGCATAAAAAAGCCACGTGGGCACAAGGCCTTAGTCTTGTAGAGATCCTGCTGGTGGCCAACTATGACAACACCTCCTTTCTTTGCCAAATGGGTGGGACTTAATCTGTTCTCTATCTAAAAATAGGTCACAACAGAGACGTTTCCGCTGCAGCCAGTTGTATTACAGACCATGCTCTAGTCATTACATAGTACATGGCAGGGTCACATTTATAAGATTATCTCAGCAAGGGAACGTCTTCTTAACATATCCAGTTGTGGAACTTATTATTATTCCAAGATCTATTAATTAAAATGTACTTTGTTGATGCGATAACCCCTCTAACATTACATTGTTGGTTCTTGCGTTATTTTATATCATCTTCTCCCTATTTCGAATTTTGGAAAACTCCTTTAAATGTTTGTATATGGATACAAGCACTCATTCACCCAACCAATCTCTCTTTTATGAAGTGTTGTCATAAGCATGTAAAATGAAACCGCGGTAAGCAAAGTAGCAGCAACTTCATTCATTAGCATCTCATCTTTTTGTTTTCACTTTTTTTCTAATAGTTTTCCTTCAGGAATACAAATGTTTCTAGAAATCTAGCCAAGGTTTGTTACTTTACAAACACGTGGCAACATTTGTCAGTAGCTTCTCTGTGTACATCTGCATCATGTGAGTGAATGAATCATTCCACAAAGCCAATTACAGTTTTCCGGTGAGAATTTCACCATTTCCTTTTTTTAGCTCCACAGGAATCAAAGGCATAAATTAACAGCTACTACTCATAGTATTTTATACAATTACTGAGCAAGTGCAAATGTGTTAGCAGGTAAAAGGCTTAAAAGCCCCTATACACTATAAATGGCTGTAGGGCAAACAATATGCCAATAGAGATGAGTGAACCCAAACAGCAAAGTTCAGTGTTCATAAACAAAAAATAAATAAATGTTTTTAAGTTCAGGTAATTTCCCAAGATATCCATAGAATCCTATGGAGCCTTGTTCTGAGAATGAGGCTCTATAGATCACTCGTGTCAGTGGCAGGCACAGAATTTCTCACGGCTTGTGAGAAATTTTGTGCCTGCCACTGACCACGAGTGACCTACTGAGCCTCGTTCTGAGAATGAGGCTCCATAGGATTCGATGAGCGTTGTGGGACATTACACCATTGGATTATGTCGGAACTTAGAGGATTTTTTTTAAATTAATAATTTAGTTAACAAGGGAGTGTAGGGGAGTCTTTATTCAAATAAACCATCTCTTCCTGAGTCTGTTTTTTTTTTTTTTTATTTACTTTGGACTTGCCAGGTTGTACATTACTAACCCCTGAGTTTGATGCCAGCTGTCAATTCACAGCTGTCAGTAACCCCCCAAAATATTCCCCCAACTGTCACCGCATCAGGACAATGAAGAGCTGGGCAAAGCATCTAATGGATGCATCACTTCTGGGGTGGCTGTGGGCTACTATTTTAGGCTGGGAAGAGCCAAATAACCATATGTCTTACCAGCTTGACAAGATGGGAATAAGCCCAGATACCAAATGCCCATTGTTCAATAAATATACAGGCCAACAGGCAAGACTTACCAAGGACCGAATCAAACTATACTTTGCTGGGATACACCGCTTTTCAGGACTCCTCATGGGTCATCAAGATTTCACGGAATCAGACATACCAAAAGCCTAGTCTGCTTTCTCTGGTTGTCCCATAGAAAATGAATGGCACAGAGGTCAAAAATGTTCATCTCTGCTCCATCCAAGATGAGGCTTGGTAGTGCCAAGTTCCCGGGTTCTAGAGCCTCAATCTCAAGATAGCGAAGACTCAAAGTGAGCATTAAGTTTCCCATGGATAGGGAATAACTTATTATTTGGGAATTACACTTTAACTTATAAATCAGTCAAGTCTTTCTGTTTTCCATTTAGCAGCTGTGTTTTCTATCCTTTTTCATTTGTGATAAGACATGGAAAAATATTACAGCACTTTGTTAAAAACCCATTGTGTTATTGTACAAACTGTTACTTGCCAAAATACTTCAGATTGTGTCAACATTGCTATATTTCTAATGTCACACGTGAGAATGGAGGCAGACAGTTTTGACTAATGAAGTGTAAAAATACTTGATATTCCCATCCCTTGATTGGAAAACGCCATATTTGTCTCTACTGATGTCACTTATCAGTCTCCGTCCCAGAAGACGGCGTGCAACCCAGCAAAGAATCAATTCACATTCATCTCCAATTAGTGAACCCTAAGCGTTTGCAGAACGAGTTATATAGGGACACAGGACGCTGCCAGAATCCATTGCTGAAGTTAAAAGGATCCGATTTTCTAGCAGATTTAACCTTTTATAATCTAGCAACCACTGTGATGGTGCAATACAGTGACTTTAGTACAAACTACAATAAGAGAAAACACACTACAGAAATCAGATGAATTGCACCAGATCAGCACAAAAAGCTATTGTTACTGAGGAAATGACCTCGAAGAAGAAGTGACATCAAAATATGGTGACAGAATTAACCATTTATGGGATACAGCCGTGTAAATTGAAAGGAAACAGACCACTGTATACATCATTAGTGGAGCTTTTTTGAGGTGGTCAAAATTGGGTTTTCTAGTGGAATCATCTTCAAGAAAAGCTCCTTCTTAGGGATATGGGCAGAGGGAGACTTTTTGATGAGCGCAAACTCTCGAAATATTCCTGAAAAATGGAAAACTACTCAAAAAAACTTGCATGTTCTGCTTATTGTCTATGAGCGCAGAGTATTTCTGGAGCAAAAACTTCACATTTGTTTTAGGAGGGTTTTGAGAGGTTCCTCTAAGTTGCTGCTCCAAAAGACTCTGTGTGCGTATAGTCTGTGCCTATGTGCACATGGTGTCTTTTTCCAGAGTTATCAGAGCAGAAACTGAGGGGACACCCTTCAAGTCCTCCTCAAGAAAGCAGAACGCCTCAACAACTTGGAGGTTATGCTCAGTTACCTTAAACAAAAAAAAAAAATAAATAAAAAAAAATAATATTATTTTTTATTATTATTATTATTATTATTATTATTATTATTAATAAAAAAAAACAAACAAAACAAAACTATGCAAAAATACTCCAATTGCAGAAAGCCTAAAGGCCGCTTTACATGCTGCGATATCGCTATCGATAGCGAGCATACCCACCCCCATCGGTTGTGCGTCACGGGCAAATCGCTGCCCGTGGCGCACAACATCGCTAACACCCGTCACACATAATTACCTGCCTAGCAACGTCGCTGTGGCCGGCGAACTGCCTCCTTTCTAAGGGGGCAGTTCGTTCGGCGTCACAGCAACGTCACTAAGCGGCCGCCCAATAGAAGCGGAGGGGCGGAGATGAGCGGGAAGAACATCCCGCCCACCTCCTTCCTTCCTCATTGCGGGCGGCCGCAGGTACGGTGATGTTCCTCGTTCCTGCGGTGTCACACATAGCGATGTGTGCTGCCACAGGAACGACGAACAACATCGTACCTGCAGCAGCAACGATATTTGGGAATGGAACGACGCGTCAACGACAAGGTAAGTAATTTTGATCGTTAACGGTCGTTCCTGCGTTTCACACGCAACAACATCGCTAACGAGGCCGGATGTGCGTCACGAATTGCGTGACCCCAACGACATCTTGTTAGCGAGGTCGTTGCGTGTAAAGCAGCCTTTAGACTACAGTATGTTCACACAGGGCATTTTGATGTTTTTGCTGATTTTTAGCATAGTTTTTGCCTTGGATTTATGCAAATCCATCCTATAAAACTCTGCCTTTACAGTCCCAACAAAGCCTATGAGATTCCTACGTTTTTTTTCATGACTATTTTGTCAACCACCTTGTTTTTGCTCTGATTTTTAAAGAATGAGAATGTCATCCTTTTCACGGTTTTGGATTTTTCACCCATACAAAATCAATGATAAAGTGCAAAACTGTGGCAAAACCAGAGGTTATTTCCTGGCAAAAGATGAGGTTTTGCTGCAAATAAAACCTGAGCAAAAAACGCCCTGTGTGAACATAGCCCTAGGGAGTTTTTGGTGGCGTTTTCAGTTTCATGAAGCAGTTCTGAAGCATTTTACGTGAGAAGATTTTCCTTAAAAAGAGTTATACCCATCTCCAACATCGTATCCTAATATGTAGCAGGCGCTGTGCTGGGGCCTGTACAGAGGATGGTGAGGGAGGGGAATCCTGAAAATATCGGCGGCATGTGCGCAGATGGAGCTCTCGGCTCAAAATGTCATCTGCGCATGTGCTGCCTCCAGCCCATTGATTTCCCAGCAGCGCAATTAAGGAAAATAGCACCCAGAGGTGACGCGTTGTGCAGATAAGATCTCGGCTTGTCATTGAGCCGATAGCTCAATCGGACTCCGGGGGACATTTCTTTGAAGCACACACCGCCGACAGTTTCTGGAAGTTGCCTACCTCGCAACATCTCGGACACCCGCCAACCTCCCCGCCCTCAACATCGACCTGCTTCACCACCGCCCCTGCCTCTTGTGACCCCGCTCCACCACTGCTGCCTTCCCCCCCGGTAAGAGACCACCAGATTGTAAGAGGGACCCACCCCCTCTTTTTTTCCTCTAAATATGGGGTGCAGGACATTGCAGCTTAGGTATCCATGGTTATGTCCACTCATATAGTGAGTTAGTTGCATGTGGTCAAAACCATGGATAGCCAAGCTGCAATGCCCTGCACATGAGGTAAGAGGCATGGCTATATCAGGAGAACTATACTACATTTCTAATTGAAGGCATTTGCTAACATTATTACAACATCTACATATTGGGATAGGATCTTGGAGATGAGAATAGCCCTTTAAGCATTTTTTGCAGTATTTTATTCTAGAAAAGTGCCAAGTTTGGAGAGAATTCTATCAAAACAATGAGATCCACTTTTTTCAAAATTTTAGTGGAATAAATGTTTACAATATAATAGGAGGAGTCTTTCAAGGGTTTTTGAAACATTTGCTTAGGCATTTTTTGAAGCAGATCCGCTCAAAATAACCTCCTATCTGTACTCAGTGTACAATCCATACAGATCATCGAATCCAAGTGCTAATGGAAGTATGTCCTTAGTATAACTTAAGCGTAGGATATAGCAGGTCTCCCGTATGCTGTAAATGTGATTGACCATTTGACATTATTAGTAGATTTTTATTGACTCATTCATTTATTAAATAGATGGACAATATTATAAGTTGGTAGTGCCGTCAATGTACTTTATACATCAATTAACACATTGCCCTATATAACAAACCAAAGCAATTAACTCATTCAATTACTGCAGATCACAGCTACATGTACAGTAATTAATTTCTATCTTTTCAACTGAGGTCTTAAATGTGTAATAAAAAGCAATTAAAATAAAAAAAAGTCTGGAAAGACAGACTGTAACTTCATGAAAAATCAGGCTGAATTGTCCACCAGTAGTTAGGTAAATCTATTGAGAGGATGTATTAATGGCGGCTCATGAAGGTTTTATTGGTTTTACCAATCATAGGCTTAATGTCACAGGAAAGAATAGGAGGTGTAGAAAGAAAATATGGCGTTGTTATAGCTTTTTTTTTTTATACAGTATAATCTGCAGCTCAAGTATCATTTTATATTTACAAGTGCATCTCAATAAATAAGAATATCATCAAAAAGTTAATTTATTTCAGTAATTCAATACAAAAAGGGAAAAACACATATATTATATAGAGTCATTACACACAGAGTGATCTATTTCAAGTTTTATTTCTGTTAATGTTGATAATTATGGCTTACAGCCAATGAAAACCCAAAAGTCATTATCTCAGAAAATTAGAATAATTACCACAAAACACCTGAATAGGCTTCCTAAGCGGTTAAAACGGTCCCTTAGTTCCGGTCCTGGCTGAGGAGGCAGCATAGAGGAGAAGCTCCCGACACCCCTCTGAGAAACCGACGATAAACAGCATACCCGGGCAAGTGAGCGAGCAGAGAGCAGCACGTCTGGTAGCAGGAAGCACACAGCTATGGAGCGGTACTTACTGAGGAGTGCTGGTGGTGGTGAGGGGCCCTGCAGGAGTGGAGATCCTGACTGCCGGCGTGGAGAAGAGGAGACTGTCATGGCACCGACAAGCCTGATGGAGGAGGAGCCAGAGTCCCCAGTGCAAGATGTGGTAATGGAAGGCAGGAGAGGGAGAAGTGAAGGAGATGAGAGCGGGGGGTCGGGGGAGGATGGAGCAGGAGAGAAATCGCTGCAGGGGATTGCAGAGGGAGAAACACAATGGATAGAGGAAGGGGACATGGAGGAACAAGAAAGAGAGGAGGAGGAGGAGTGCAGCAAGCAAAGAGTGGCCAGAGACGCAGGAGACCGGACTGATCACTTAGACATGCAATATAAGGTGTCTAATCATGATAAATGCCAGCAGAAGCTGCATGTCAGAAACAGTAACATTCCTTCTAAAGCAAACAAGAAACTGCCGGCCACACCATTATCTAAATACTGTAAACAAATGGGGGAGGGTGGAAAATCCCCAGCTCAGAATAAGAGAACTAAGAAACCAGCACCACCTGCAGGCCAAGACAAGCATGCACAAGAGCTCAATGTTGATTATAAAAAATTGGCTGCCGAAGTGACATCACAGCTATCAAAAGAGATTAAAGTGGCCATTGAAACAGCCATACAAACATCCCTAGCAGCTATGCAAAAGCAGATTAGTGGACATGCATCTAGACTGGCAGAAACAGAGCAGAGAATATCTGACTCAGAGGAGAAAATAATGGCTATGCAAGAGCAAATAGCAGCTCTAGTGAAATCTAACGATTATTTGAGAGATAAAGCGGAAGACTTAGAGAACCGATCGAGGCGAAATAATCTGCGCATTGTGGGGCTGCCAGAATCGGTATCTTTGGGACAGCTGGATAACATGTGAACAGGAGTTACCTCAGGCCCTGGGCATTAAGGCTAAATTCAGAGTGGAAAGAGCGCACAGAGTGGGACCACTGAGACAACAAGAAGCGAATAGGGGAGAGGATCCAAACCCAAACAAGAAAGCCCCGCTGAGGGCTAGACAAGTGATAGTCAAATATCTTGATTATAAACATAAAGAGGAAATACTGAGGGCCTTTAGAGACAGACAGCGACCATTGCATTACCAAGGCAACAGACTGCTAATTTTCGGCGATTATTCAGCAGAAGTCTCCAGAAAGAGAAAAGAATTCAGCAAAGTATGTTCATTCCTGTATAACAAAAAAGTCAAGTGCCAACTGCTATACCCTGCCACACTGAAAGTCAGAAATCTTAATGGCTCGTTTGCATATTACAAAGACTTTAAAGAAGCAGAGCGTACTCTCATGGCAGAACAAGATAAGAATCGGGCTGATGGACAAAAAAGAGGAAACAATGGAGAAGGGACCAGCAGAGGAGGATCTCCAAGAGGCCCAGGGAAAGACTCGAGAAGCTTTGAGGAGCAATCGCGGGTGGAGAGTAGAGAGGAAAGGAGATTGAGCCAAAAACAACAAAATAATCCTCGCTCGGAACACAGAGACTAAAGGCTACTTTACACACTGCGATATCGGTCACGATATCGCTAGTGTGCGTACCCGCCCCCATCTGTTGCGCGACATGGGCATATCGCTGCCCGTGCCGCACAACATCGCCCAGAGCCGTCACACATACTTACCTGTCCGGCGACGTCGCTGTGACCGGCGAACCGCCTCCTTTCTAAGGGGGCGGTCCGTGCGGCGTCACAGCGACATCACTGAACCGCCGCCCAATCGCAGCGGAGGGGCGGAGATGAGCGGGACGTAACATCCCGCCCACCTCCTTCCTTCCGCATAGCGGCCGGGAGGCAGGTAGGGAGACGTTCCTCGCTCCTGCGGCGTCACACGCAGCGATGTGTGATGCCGCAGGAACGAGGAACAACCTCGTTACTGCTGAAGTAACGATTTTTGGGAATTAGGACCCGTGTAGCCGATTAGCGATAAATCACGCTTTTGCGACGATTTTACATCACTGAACGCTGTTACACAAAGCTATATCGCTAACGATTGCGGAAGTGCGTCACCAAAACCGTGACCCCAACGACAAAATTCGGGCGATATCGCAGTGTGTAAAGCCCGCTTAACTGTTGGAAATGGTTCATGATAACTGAACTGAACTAGATATTGCTGGTCCTGTTCTCGCACTCTCTCACTCTCTTGATTTCACTCTCTCATGTACAGTTTTGCTTTCACGCTTGCTATCAGTTTCACTTTCAGTCTTACTCCTAACGTTCAGTCTCACACTCTCACACTCACTCTCAGTCTCACACTTTTTTTTTTTTTTTTTTTTTCTCCCTCACATATTCAGTCTCATTTTCAGTTTCACGCTTACTTTCAGTTTCACACTCACTCTCATACTCAGTTTCATTTTCAGTCTCACGCTCACTTTCAGTACCTCACGCGCTCTGTCTCACTCTTTTTCTCTCGCATATTCAGTCTCACGCTTACTTTCAGTTCCACTTCCAGATTCACTTTCATTCTTACTTTCACTCGCCTTTGTCCAGGAACGACTTCCAGGCATAAATGAAGTGGATCTGTCTGCTCTGAGTGCGGGGATGACCACCAGAAAATAGAGCTAAGTTGGACTTGAAGTCCTTATAGAGTTTTTGTCATACTGTACTATTTTTGCCATTATTTAAGGCTTGTTCATGTGACTCATGTGAATCCGGGGCTAGAACGTATACTCTAAGGGGGGTGACTAAGGAGCTCAACAGTTTGGCTAGGAAAAGGGGAAGTCATCAGCATGGCGAAAAGAGCCAAAAATTTCCCAGAAGGGAAAACGTGTTCTACAGTTACTTGTTTATTGTTATATTTGTTATACATACAAGGTGGGGAAAAGATATATCAAGCCTGGGGGGCAAATTCTATACCTGGTAATAATTGTCTTGTCTCTTGTGAGTTCAGGGCCCACAGGGGAGGAAGTAGTAAGAGCAAAATACAAAGGCAAATATGGTACAAATAACTACATGGAATGTGAAAGGCTTGAGATCTCCTAACAAACGAGCAATGATACTAAGACATCTGAAAAGACTAAAAACAGATATTGCATTATTACAGGAAACGCATTTGAGGAAGGAGGACTTTTTCCGCATGAAGAAATACTGGGTGGGTACTGTATATGGGGCAGAGGCACAAGGTAGGAAAGCGGGGACAATGATTCTAATACATAAACAGCTCAGCCATGAAGTAGTGACACACGAGGCAGACGACCAGGGACGGTGGCAGCATTTAACAATCATTAGTCCAGCGGGTAAATTAAGTATCTATAATGTTTACGGTCCAAACTCCCAACAGAGCATATTTCATGATGGCATAAAGGCCAGCATACTAGCAGATGGGGAGACCAACATCATAGTAGGAGGTGATTTTAACACAGTTCCAGACTCAGCTGAAGACAGGAGGAGGGGGAAGGAGAGGACAGGGGATGTGGACAGAAGGCCGGACCATAGGGATGTGACATTAGAAGACGTGGGTTTGAAGGACATCTGGAGATTAGCTCACCCGCATGATAGAGAATATACACACTTCTCGCATCCTCATGATAGCTGGTCGCGTATTGATCAATTTTGGATTTCTCAAGGCCTAGTTAATCGGGCACAAGAATGTGTGATAGAAAACATGGTGATATCTGATCATAGTCCGTTGAGATTGGGTATCAGAGAGCAGTTCAAGAGAGGTACAGATATCATATGGAGATTTCCATCATTTCTTCTCAGACAAGATAATTTCCACAGGGTATTACGAGAGTGGTGGGGAGAATTCACAGAGGAAAACAAGGAACACAAAGGGAACCCAGTGCTATACTGGGAAACGGCAAAAGCGGTCTTGAGGGGGTCACCTGATTGGATATGCGGCCATGATCAAAAGGAAGACCAATGAGAATTATAATGCCCAGAGTGAAGCAGTGCGGGTAGAATACACAAAGTATTTGGCTAATAGATCTCCCACGACGAAAGACAGATGGTTGGAGGCAAAAAGGGGGTTCGACGAATGGGCAAAAAAAAAGGAACAATTATTTTGGTCGCACAGGGAAGCAGAGCTACATAGATTTGGCAACAAGGCGGGGAGGATGCTGGCAAATTTGGCAAGGGGTAGCAGGAAAATGACAGTGATTTCCAAACTAAAAAGAAAGGGGGGGGAGGTGACCACAGATCCTAAGGAAATTAATAAATTGCTGGGACATTTTTATAGAAAACTATATGGGCCAGGAAACAATGACATGACTGACGAGGCAGAGTGGTTAAGACAAGCGCACTTGCCTAGCGTAACAGAGGAAGATCTGAGTGACCTAAATGCAGATATCACAGTTGAGGAGGGGACTAGAACAATCGGGGAGCTTAACACCAACAAGGCACCAGGCCCCGACGGTTTTAACAGCGAGTTTTATAAGGCTATGAGGGATCTGATCTCGCCAGATTTAACTGCGGTATTTAATGCATTTTTGGAAGGAGAGGAAATTCCTAAAAATTCAAACGTAGCATATATCAAATTACTCCCTAAGGGAACTAAAGACCTGGATGATCCCTCTAGTTATAGACCCATATCACTTATAAACCAGGATTTAAAAATAATATCTAAGATTATGGCTAATAGATTGGCCATGATTCTTCCAAGGATCATTACAGAGCATCAGGTAGGGTTTATTAAAGGGAGAAATGCTGTCACTAATATCCGGAAGACAATACTAGTGGTGGATGCGGTGAGATTGGATCAGATAGAGAGGGGGGCAAGACCCGCTCTAGTTACACTCGACGCAGAAAAAGCGTTTGACAATGTAAATTGGAGCTGGCTGGACAAAGTACTAGAGGCCACAGGGATTGTAGGCAAAATGAGGCTTTACATTAGGAATCTTTACGCTAACTCGGGAGCTAGGGTACACACTCCAGGTTTTTTATCAGACGTGTTCCCTTTGATGAAGGGAACAAGACAAGGCTGCCCGCTATCTCCCCTCCTATTCGACTTGGCCATTGAACCATTGTCAAGAATATTGCAGGGCCCGAATAGTTTTAAAGGGATTAAGGTAAGGGGAACTGAAATAAAGACAGCACTTTTTGCCGATGATGTCATACTATATATGGGGGACCCTAGCGTGGATTTGCCACAGACTCTAGCCCTAATTGAAAAATTTGGATTAGTCTCAGGATTCAAATTGAATAAAAAAAAGTGTGAGATCCTGTTCCTAAAAGGGGGGAATGTAAGGGATGGTTGTATATGTGGCATTCCTATAGCACAGACATCACTTAAATATCTGGGAATTCATATAGGAAGAACGGTGGAATCAATTTACGAGATGAATTATGGCCCACTAATTAGGAAAATTATAGCACAACTAAAGGGTTGGAAGGGTCTGCCTCTACCACTACTGGCAAGGTGCCACCTGATAAAAATGATGAGCTTTCCTAGACTGTTGTACCCATTCCAGACGATCCCGATATTGCTAAAACTGAGGGACGTAAATAGGCTCAACTCAGCGTATGCGGATTTTATATGGCGGGGAAGGAAACCTAGAATAAAGTTACGAACATTGATGAAGTCAACGGAGGAAGGAGGTCTTAGTTTCCCGGATGTTCGGGGTTATAACCTGGTGTGTATAATGAGACATGTGTTTGATTGGTTGAGAGGAACAAGCAGGCACTCAGACTATGGCATGGAAGCCAAGTATGCATCACCGTGGGATTTGGCGTCCATTTTACACTCCCCATTGTCCAGGGCGGATGGGCATATAAGGAACTCAATCTTATTCCGAGACACTATGCTAACATGGAAACTGGTAAGAAAGAAATTGGGACTGTCATGGAAAGTATCTAAGTACTTAAATCCCTGGGCATCTCCGAACTTTCCCATGGGACGGGAAAATAAGCTATTTACTAGATGGAAAGAGAAGGGCGTCGAGAGAATGAAGGATGTCATGAATGTGGAGGAGAGAAGGTGGCTGACAGGACGGGAAGTGCTTGACAAGTATGAACTTAATAGCTCACATATCATCCAGTATGAACAACTGAAGCATGGAGTATTTGTAGATTTGGGGGAGCTTGGAAAGGAATTGAATAAGAGTTTGATTGATGAGCTTATGGAAAGTGATGTAGCAAGTGTAAATGTTTCCAAAATTTACCGAACATTTCGGGGAATGCTTATATCTGGGGAGGATAGCCGTACTCTAACAGCGTGGGGGAAACAATTGAAAGGGCAGGAAGTTGTAGGGGATATATTGAAGGGATGGGTACAGATGCGGAAACATGTTACCAATGAGAGATGGAGAGACACCCAATTTAGAATTTTACACAGGGCTATTATGGGCTTCAACATTCCGGGAAGAGATATGCGGTGTCCTAAATGTCAGAGAGAAAAAACAGATATGCTACATGGACTATGGGAGTGTAAGGAAATTCACAGGTTCTGGAATCAAGTTAGATTATTTGTCCAGGCAACATGGGGAATTTCTGGAAATCTAGAGCTAATGGTGTGGATTTTCCATTCCTTTGAGGGAAGAGTAAGAGGGGGATCGGACATGCCGGGAAAGAAGAAATATACAATAGTACATGACATAGCCATGATAGCCAAACGGTCCATATTAAAGCATTGGATACAAAGGGAGGGACCATCCATAAAAGAGGTCATCGGGGAATTACATAATTTATTGAGGCTGGAGAAAGTGGAAGCGGAAACGGACAAAGACAGGTTGACACACAAGTTCTTTGGGAAATGGAGAAATTTCATTGAAAGTCAATTTACTCAGGGAGAAATAAATAATCTGATGACACCTTTTATACAATCGGAATGGTACCTTCTGAATGATATCCAGGACAAACTGGGTAAATTGAAAATCACGGAGGTGTGGGTTCTGGAGGAAAGGGAGACGAGACGCTAAGGTAGCCACAAGACGTGCCAGAAAATTTGGAAGCATTCGGGGTTGGCTTAGGGGCTTAATGACTCTAATTGACTTGTATCGCGTCTGTTATTTCTTAGTACTTTTGCCTTGGTTTAATAGAGACCATATCAATCAGATAATCAGTTTAAAATATCAAGTTGGGGCATTGCACCCTATTATGTCACATATTGTCAGACAAATGTTTTTCCTTGCGTAACCTTGAATATCTTGTTATGTTTATAAAAAATTGGAAAATTAATAAAAAGTTTTGGAAAAAAAAAAAAACACATTCACAATAAACCGCAATAATCTAAAATGGTCCCTTAGTCTGGTTCAGTAGGCTACACAATCATGGGAAGACTGCTGACTTCACAGATGTCCAGAAGGCAGTCACTGACACACTCCACAAGGAGGGTAAGCCACAAAAAGTTATTGATAAAGAAGCTGGTTGTTCACAGAGTGCATATTAATGGAAAGTTAAGTGGAAGGAAAAAGTGTGGTAGAAAAAGGTGCACAAGCAACCCGGGATAACCGCAGACAAGATAGGATTGTTAAGAAAAGGCCATTACGCCTGTATGATATATCTATATATAGATCTATCTATCTATCTATCTATCTATCTATCTATATATATATATATATATATATATATATATATATATATATATATAAAACAAAATATTATATTTTATAATTTTAAAATGTCTACACCTTGAATGTCAGAGTTTAAGTCCTCTACTCAGGACTGATGTCTACTAGAGGGAAATGAGAGCTTTTGCAGAGTGTGACTCACTCAGGAAGACTTCAATTAGTGCCCCTTAATGCTTTATAATTTACATGATTTTTAATTTTCAGATATTTGATTTCTGTGTATCGAGTCGCAGACTGTCCCTTTAGATAAAGTTCCCTCTTTCATGACTAAACAGATCACTTCTTCCGCCTTCCAGGAGGGATCTTACAGTTCAGTGATTAGTAGTGCTCACATTTACTTGCAATCTAATTTCACAGAAGACAAGTAACTTCATCCATCTTCTGAGACAAATTCAGTGTGTATTTTGCAAAGCTTTGAAACATCAGCTAAAATAATTTAATCCATCTCATATGTCAGTAGTCGCTTTTGCATCATTCAATTACAGCCCCTATGGGACATTTAAAGAGGATTCACTGGTGCATCAACCAAAGTACAGGCTGCCAGGCACAAGTACTGAGGCCGTATTTAGTGGAAAAGTAAACGAATAAAATCTAAAATAAAAACACACATACACTGCTAAAAATAAAATTTGTGCCATTTGGCTTTCGGGGGAAATTTCAGGATGATCCTAAAATGTGCTCTAATCTTTTCAGGTGAACTTCATGTGACCTTCTCTAAACTTTTAGATGCTCAAGTCCAAATGCTCAATATATCAGTATTTTTTGCATCTGTTATTTAATAAAGAGCTTAATGACAAAATTCACAATAGGTGTTTGATCCATGAATCGCTCAATATATTTTGGGGTTCAATTAGAATTGCAAATTAATATTACATCCTCATCATGCTGCTCACATTTTGATATCATGAATCCAAGACGACACCTAACAATTGATCAACAGTACCTCGCCATTGCGAGGCTTCAAGCAGGATGTTTTCAGACGGAAGTGGCCACAGAGCTTAGCTAGTCACAGAGTGTCATCAGAAGGCTGCAACAGAGATACAGAGAGAGTGAAGAGTCACAGAAAGATATAGAAGTGGACGTTCTTTGACCACATCACACAATGATGACCGCTTCATTATGAACAATGCCTTTCAGAATCGGATGATGAATGTCACACAACTCCAGGTACATTATATTTAAGGGAGGCGAGAGGTAAGGGTACCTGACCACACCACCAGGCACAGGCGTTATCATCTTGCATGGGTCAGGGAGCACCTACACTGGACGAGGGACCAGTGGGCCTCAGTGCTGTTCACTGATGAAAGCTGATTCACGCTGAACAGAAATTTTGGCCACTAACTGTGTTGGAGACATCAATAAGAGCGCTATGCATCAGCCACGGTTATCAGACGAGCCTTTGGTGGTGGTGTAACAGTGTGGGCAGGTATGTCTAGTCAATACAAAACTGCCCCTACACGTTAGGAATGGTCCAGTGACAAGCATCTACTATTTGATTAACAACATTAATCCAGTCATTGTGCCTCTGCATGAATAACACCAGCCTAATTTCATCTTCATAGATGACAATGCTTCAGCTCATCAAGGTCTCATCATTAGAAAAACGGCTGCTGGAGGCCAGAGTACCTCAAATGGAGTGGCTTGCACTTTCTCCAGACCTAAATCCCATAAAAATAATGTATGGGATCAGGTGAATCGCCATGTAGAGGCTTGTAACTCTATTACCCAAAACCTCCATGACCTGAGGGTCGCCCTTCAAGAAGAGCGGGATGCCATGCCTCAGCAGTCAATAACTCAACTTGTGAACAGCATGATGTCATTGTCAAGCTGTAAGTGATGAAATGATGCTCAAGGCCACATGACAAGTTACTGAGACATTGACATGGGGGGAGTTACACCCACCACTGTTGTTGATTTTTACTTCAATAAATTGTTTGAGATGAGGAAATCAACATTGCATGCTTTACTTAAATGTCCTACTTTCATGACAATATATCATTGTAGGGTGAACTTTTAAGTTTTACATAAATTTCACTTGAAAGCCATATATTCCTAACTTTTTGTGAATATTGCATATTATCTAATATATAAAGCTGAGTGTATGTATATATGTATGTATGTGTGTGAGTGTGTGTGTCCGCTAAAGGAATCCGCACCGTCGCATTTACAATCATGAAATTTTGCACAGACGCCTCATGTGACCCAGGGAGCGCCGTAGACTATGTTTCGACAGAAAAATTTAACCCCGTGCTTAACAGTTAGTCTCTAAAATCCTGCTGCCATTAAACTGAATGGAGGTGGGAGCTATAGGTTATTAATAGGAACTGTCAGTGGTTTCTATAGGAACAAAATAAACTGTTGGTTGAAGCTTATGCATGAGGTTATATGATGTCGGTGGAGAGATGGATAGAGAGACAGAAAAAAAGACAGAGAGACAGAGACACAGATAGAGTCAGATGGGGAAAGAGACAGACAGACAGCCCTGGAAAGAGACAGCCGGGCAAAGAGACGGCCGGGCAAAGAGACGGCCGGGCAAAGAGACGGACGGGCAAAGAGACGGACGGGCAAAGAGACGGACGGGCAAAGAGACGGACGGGCAAAGAGACGGACGGGCAAAGAGACGGACGGGCAAAGAGACGGAAGGGCAAAGAGACGGAAGGGCAAAGAGACGGAAGGGCAAAGAGACGGAAGGGCAAAGAGACGGAAGGGCAAAGAGACAGACGGGCAAAGAGACAGACGGGCAAAGAGACAGACGGGCAAAGAGACAGACGGGCAAAGAGACAGACGGGCAAAGAGACAGACGGGCAAAGAGACAGACGGGCAAAGAGACAGACGGGCAAAGAGATAGCCCTCGAACGAGAAATACAGCAGAGCTATGTATCATTATAAAACATGCCAGATCTAATTTCCTAGCAGTCAGTGTGGGCGGGTAAGAGAGATGGGAGCACTGTGAGATGAGATCTGCAAGGATTTGTAGTGATACATAAATGTGCAGGTAACGTAGAGATACAGCAGAGCTGAGATAAGCACTATCACAAATACTTCCAGATCTCAAATCACAGTGCTGTCAGCTCTCTCCCTATCACTATACTGACTGCCATAAGACGAGATCTGGAAGTGTTTGCAATGATACATAACTCAGCTCTGCTCATCTCATCTCTATACAGTAGCTGCAGAGATCAATGAGAAGACCAGGGCTTATTCTTTTTTCCCTTGCATGATGCTTCCTGCTTATGATTGATGAGCCTTATGTCAGGGAAAAAGTGCACACCCCCAGAGACAAATATCTAGTAACAGCTAATTGAAATGTATCATAAATTATAACCTAAACTTTGCAAGCTAATATCTCCACAACAGATGAGAAGTTAGAAATTAAAAACGTTTTACTCAGCTCTGAAGCCACTATTCCATGATGTGGCCAGGTTTAAATGCTCAGACGAGTAGGACATTCATGCTGCACTAACCAGGAGCAGCATGCCTCCGAGAATGGCGGGGTTATTGCAGCCTTGTGTGCTTTACTTAAATGCTGCTGGAAGTTTATCTAACTGGGTGCGGTATGAGCCTTTTGTTTGCAAACTTTTTTCAACTGAATTTACACAACTGTGTTTCACCATCCAAGTATGGATTGCAATGCTTGCACTGACCGTGGGTCTCCTGAACCAAACTAACAGCCTCATATATGCATTAAACATGCTCCTTCATCCTTAAAGAGGTTATCCAATACTGGACAACCCCTTATAAGTGGACCAAGGTAAAAAACTACTTTCCTCCTGAATTGGCACCATTCCTCTGTAAGTTCTGCCTCTTGTGTCAGTCTCCCAAAAATTTCGGCTGACTGGAAGAAACTGGCTCTAATGGATTATGAATGCTGCAGCCGATCAATTGCCACCGATTAGCTGCAGCTCTTACGAGATGCCTTGTGATAGATGTTGATGCCACAAAGACCAGTGGGGGAGGCATTAGTCCGTAAGTACGAATGTGGTCTGATACTTAGACACATGATGCCTAGTCCAGGCAGTCCAAAAATGTGTCAAACTTATTACAGTATGTTTTAGAACAGATTCTGTATTTTCCTCTTACCTACCTCAATTCCTAGAGGAGTACTTTCAGATTGTAATAATACTTTACAATGTTCATTTTCACCTAAAAACTGGTGCAAAAATAAGGCTGCAAAATGTTTACACTACTCAAATAAAGCTGGAAAAAAAAAATCAAGTGAGGCACAAAAATTAGTTTCCAACAAAAATTAATCAATACCGTATTTTTCGGACTATAAGACGCACCGGACCATAAGACGCACCCTAGTTTTAGAGGAGGAAAATAGGAAAATAAAATTTTAAGCAAAAAATGTGGTCATGACACACTGTTATGGGGCTAGGATCTGCTGCTGACTCTGTTATGGGGGTAATGTCCCCAAATTCACTGCTAAGGTACCCCATCCTGGTAATGATCCTCCTGCCTTGTATATACAGTATATGTCCCTCATCCTGGTATAGCCCCCATCCTACTATATACCGTCATCCTGGCATATGACCACATCCTGCAATATACTGGCATATGACCCCATCCTGCTATATAACCCATCCTGCTATATACCTCCATCCCGCTCATATACCCCCATCCCGCTCATATACCCCCATCCCGCTCATATACCCCCATTCTGCTCATAATATACCCCCATCTTGCTATATGCCCTCATCCTGCTATATGCCCTCATCCTGCTATATGCCCCCATCCTGCTATACGCCCCCATTCTGCTATACACCCCCATTCTGCTATACACCCCCATTCTGCTATACACCCCCATTCTGCTATACGCCCCCATTCTGCTATACGCCCCCATTCTGCTATATACCCCCATCCTGGTATACGGTCTGCATCCTGTGGCACATAAAAAAAAAAAATAAACATTCATACTCACCTTACTTCACTACCTGCAGCATTGCTCCTCCTCTGTCTGTGCCAGCAGTGCCGCTGAGTGGAGCCGGCCACGATCCCTGCAGCATCGCAATGTCCTCCTGTCTGTGCCGGCAGCGGCTGTATGGGGACACGTGCGCACAGCGATGACGTCATCGCTGTGCGTACCGCTAGTCTGCACACAGCCGCCGCCGACAGACAGGAGGAGATCGCGGTGCTGCAGGGATTGTGGCCGGTGAGTATACTGATTCACTGCACCCCGCGCTAATGATGATGCGCGGGGGGCAGTGAATACAGCCGCACATGATCACTCCAGGCTTTAGTTGCCAGGGGTGATCATGCGGGCAGGCTGTTTAATATGCGCGCATTCCCCGCGCATTACCCGCCCATCACCCCGCCCACCTGTCAGCGCCAGCTTCACCGATGAGAGATGATGGGCGGGATGATGGGCGTGCATATTAAATGAGCGGGTCCACGTGGTCACGGCAGGCTGCTACAGCCTGCTCATGCAGCCGATGACCCGCTCCACCGCAGCACCCTCATTCCCCGCAGCCCTACATTCAGACTATAAGATGCACCCCCCACTTTCCCCCAACATTTGCGTCTTATAGTCCGAAAAGTACGGTAGTTTTGTGCCAAGAAAGTTGTAAATTGCACCACATTTCTGTGCAACATTAAGTCTGCTTGATATACGTATTCCAGACGCATTTCTTGGAGGCGGCTTTTATACGTGCAGATCTACAGTCTGTGCAAAGCAAAAAAAGCTTCTGTTTTCCCCTTACGCTTTTGAGGTAATTTTAGAGGATGATACATTTTCATATAACCTCTATATTTTTGGTTTCAGTAAATATGATCAAGTCACTCCCTGGAAGAAACAGAACGAGAACACTTTTTTTTTTTTTGCTAGAAGCCACACTCCTCAAGAGGTTACGGAAGTGGCCGACTATGACGAAGAGTCAGCAATACTGAGAAATGCATCTTATCAGGAAGACTTCAAACGGAGTCTTAAAAAGGCCAAGCCCACCTATGCTTCATGGTGTGCAGAACTGATACCTACATATGCTTTGGTAAACTAGGAACATGCAAATTCATGGCGTACAACATTTCAGACCAGTGAGGGACACTTTAAGGGTTACTTTGGTAAGAAGTTATTACTACTAATGAGCGAGCACTACCATGCTCGGTACTTGTAACAAGAATTTTAATCTTCAGACGGGCTTCAGTCGTTTACCGAGTATAATGGAAGTTAGTGGAGATCTCAAACATTTTTGCAGAAAGTCTTCTGGAAAAATGCTCAAGTTCCCCATTGACTTTACTATACTCAGTAGATGATTCAATCCCGTCAAAGCGTAAAAATGTTTATGACGAGTACCAAGTACCCGAGCACGGCAGTGCTCGCTCATCACTAGTTATGAATACTGAGCACCCGAGCATGGCAGAGCTCGCTCATCACTAGTTACGAGTACCGAGCACGGTAGTGCTCGCTCATCACTAGTTACGAATACTGAGCACCCGAGCATGGCAGCGCTCGCTCATCACTAGTTACGAGTACCGAGCACCCGAGCATGGCAGAGCTCGCTCATCACTAGTTACGAATACCGAGCACAGTTGTGCTCGCTCATCACTAGTTACGAATACTGAGCACCCGAGCATGGCCGAGCTCGCTCATCACTAGTTATGAGTACTGAGCACCCAAGCATGGCAGAGCTTGCTCATCACTAGTTACGAATACCGAGCACCCGAGCATGGCAGCGCTCGCTCATCACTAGTTACGAGTACCAAGCACCCGAGCATGGCAGAGCTCGCTCATCACTAGTTATTACCAATCCTAGGAGATAACTCCGAGATGGGGGGCGTTTAATTGTTGAGACCCTTACCAACTCCCAGTACGGGGGGACTTCTGTCTGTTCTTATGTGTATGCTTGACTGCTGCTCCATTAATTCTCTATAGTATTGGCAGAAATAGCCGAGCACTGTATTGGACCATTTCTGGCAGCGCCATAAAGACGAGTTAAGGGCATAAAATATGGCTATAGCTCGTTCTTTTATATTTTCTCATACACAAGCAGTCCAGAAGCCAGACCTGTGGTATCAGCGTATTGCATTAAAAGGGGTTGATCTAGTGAGGTTGCTCAGTGCATTAAAATAAAAAAATGAAAAAAGGCTGAGGCAGGTATATGAAATATTAAAAGTAATTCACACCCTGAGAGATTCCTCTCAGCTCCTGTTTCAACATTTACCCGAACCAGAATGGTTTCCACTCCATGGTCCTGTCTTGATAACTCGAAAGTTGGCCAAAATGCCTGCAGCAAATCATTGGTTAGCTTTGGCCAAAAATTGGAAGGACTAGAAAGCAAACACCAGAGGAGACCGGATAAGTATCAGAAAGGGAGTGGTTTGGAAAAATATTACTACACTACTTTTAGTTTATGTACCAGTCAAGGAAGAAAAAAAAAAAAAAAAAAAAAAAGGGAGGTTTACTCTCTGTTCAGTCCCTTTACTACAACTCTAAAATAAGGACACATCAGAGACAAGGCGACAGAAGGGTTTGGGGCAAAAGCTGGTATGCCGCCCCCAAAAGAGGAACATCTAAAAAGGCCCGAATGTTGTTTGTATCCCCCGTACTGCTGGTCATTGCTTTATCACAATGCTCTGATAGTCCGTGCTGTCCCCTATCCTCTAACATACTTCCCTAAATTAAACAGAAGCCGTTACATAACCGTGTCACAAATGGCCTAACGTTTTCCTGTCTCATCTGCAATGTAAACTTCCAATACTAAATTATTAAAATACAGTTAGGGAGATTAATGCTGTTTGGCACTATGCAAGAACATTCATTTGATGCAAGGCTTCATATTTTCTTAAATGGCACGCAGCTCGTGATAAGTGACTGATAATGAATAAATGAAATTGACCTACAGTCTGTCTCGTCTGCATCTGCAATGTGCTTAATAGTAAATTACTGTTCCCTGTAAGGGGATAATCAAACACAGCAGATTTGCTACAATTTCTGCAACTAAAAAATGTATTCCCCCCATCTAAATGGGGCGTTTCTACAGGAGCAGCATGAATTTCTCCAGACCTATTCAGATAAATGGGAAATTTCTGCAAACCATCTGGCACGGGACGGGAGAGGCAGCCTAATGTTTTTCATAGGGATTACTATTAGGAATTTCCCTCTACGATTATTACATAATCTCATATGTTCAGGTCCCAGAATCATTTATTTGCAGAATATATGTGAAAATGATATTCAGCTGGGTTTACACATTGATGCATTCATGCCACGAACATCACGTCAACACATAGGATGGCGCAGTCTTCAAAATGATTGCAACAATAAGAAATATGCTTCCTACGGGTCACGTGGCTGCAAGCCTTACTTGGAAGTCTCCCAAAAGAAGGCACGCTGACAAAACATGCGTCGGGGTTTGGCACTGCACCACAGCAGAGGTGTTTATTGTATCTCACTTGCTGCCGCCCTTGGTGTTTTCCCCAACTTTATCATCATTTTCTGGATAGATATCTGGCTATTCTATACATTGAATACACTTATGTGTCCATTTAATATTTATTCTTTACCTGTTTTGACCAGATAGGCTCCATAGTTAATAATTGTGTTGCATCTAGCTTATTATATATATTATATATATATAAAAATTGTACCATATATATATATTCCCTATACGGTTTATAGGCACAACATCCCTTTATTCCTCGTTATGCTACGGTGCCAGTTGATGGCCGATTCATCATGTTTTTTCCTATTCGTCTTTATATTGTATATTTAATAAAATTATTTGATGTATGCATTATGGGTTTTTTGTGCACAATTTTCTTTGTATGTTTTATATCTCATCTTCGCTGAATCCTTGATATTCCTACCCATTGATTTATTGGCACTCACATAGAAACTTAACAAATATGTATCTAGACTATTTTGGTGCAATATTTTGTATACATCTACACATTATATATATATATATATATATATATATATATATATATATATATATATATATATATATATATATATATATATATATATATATATATATATATATATATATATATATATATATATATATATATATATATATATATATATACACACATATACACACACACACACACACACACACACGACGGTAGATATATCTATCTATCTATTGATCAAGGATGGTTGACCTTAGGGAGATCAACATCCACCACTGCGGAGACACCATCACGTGTTTCTCAACGCAGTGATTCTAGAGCAATGCCCCCTGGGAGATATTCAAAGCAAAAAGGCCTGCGGAGACACCATCACATGTTTCTCAACGCTGGCAGGAAAACTAGCCAGGTCTTTCACCGGGAAGGAACAACCACGGGAAGGGCAGTCTCCAGTCAAGGAGACCACCTATGCCAAAACATGGTATCCATCCACAGACAGCCGTTTCGGGGTATTTGCCCCTCATCAGTGTGGAGTAGGAATCTGGCTAGTGGGACATTGCCTAGTAAAAGACTATGTGAGCAAGAATGGTTGACCTTAGGGAGATCAACATCCACCACTGCGGAGACACCATCACGTGTTTTCTCCTTCCCGGTGAAAGACCTGGCTAGTTTTCCTGCCAGCGTTGAGAAACATGTGATGGTGTCTCCGCAGGCCTTCTTGCTTTGAATATCTCCCAGGGGGCATTGCTCTAGAATCACTGCGTTGAGAAACACGTGATGGTGTCTCCGCAGTGGTGGATGTTGATCTCCCTAAGGTCAACCATCCTTGCTCACATAGTCTTTTACTAGGCAATGTCCCACTAGCCAGATTCCTACTCCACACTGATGAGGGGCAAATACCCCGAAACGGCTGTCTGTGGATGGATACCATGTTTGGCATAGGTGGTCTCCTTGACTGGAGACTATCTATCTATTGAGAGATATATATATATATATATATATATATATATATATATATATATATATATATATATATATATATATATATATATATATATATCTAGATCTATATATAATGTCCTGGTGATAAAACTTTAATTGTAAATAAGCAGCACATAGCTTGATAACTGACACATTGCTGTATTCAGTGTTTTAACCCGTATAGCATGCTGTCCTCAGATTACATAGCAATAAGCTGTAGACAGATTCCCTTTAAGAGAAGGGAAAGATATTATCTCTAGAGGGGCACAGGAAATTAATTAGTCAAGGTAAAGACAAGTACAAAGCAGGAATTCATGGGTCTCTATCCAACCAGGTAAAACCTGTCTGCCACTGTTGACTTGGAATAAGGACAAAAAGCGGAAGGCTCAGGGGCACAAGCGACTTATAAACTATCTTGCAGCCAAAATATTTCCATGCTGCTGCTAATAATACCATATTAAAGATATCAGAGGCTTCATAGTTTCATAATTGAAAAATTGCAAATGACAAAGTGGACTTTATTAGCTAATGCGGTGTGGCAACATTTCAGTTTACACAGAACCTTTTTAAAGCAATAAGTTAAAGCAAACAGGAAGTATACAGTATATCGCAAAAGTGAGTACACCCCTCACATTTTTGTCAATATTTTATTAGATCTTTTCATGAGACAACACTTTCATATGACACTTTGATACAATGTAAAGTAGACAGTGCACAACTTGCATAAGGCTATGTGCGCACGTTGCGTACTAGCCCTGCAGATATTTCTGCAGCGATCTGAAGAGCACATGTGCGCTTTAGATCAGGGCTGTGGAGTCGGTAAGCCAAACCTTCGACTCCGACTCCGACTCCTCAAATTCTCTTGCACCGACTCCGACTCCGACTCCGGCTCCGGCTCCGGCTCCTACATATATTGCTTATAGTTAGGTGAAAAATTTATTGTAGTACATGAATATGTGTATGTGAACATCAGACATTTAATAATTTTTATGATACAATAATCAAGATATTTGGATAGAACATAAAATATATTTATTGGAATACAACTTTAGAACACAAAAAACTGTAATAAATTGTAAATATGTAATACACTATGTAATATACAGTAGATTACATATATATCTTGTGTGTGTGTATATACACTGTATATATATATATATATATATATATATATATATATATATATATATATATTATATATATTACATATTTACAATTTATTAGTTTTTTTGTGTTCTAAAGTTGTATTCCAATAAATATTTTATGTTCTATCCAAATATCTTGATTATTGTATCATAAAAACAATTAAATGTCTGATGTTCACATTGTACTACAATAAATTTTTCACTTAAATATAAGCATTATACTAAATGTTGTTATTTAGTAAAATATTCAGCACATTCTGCATTGCACTCCTGTCCCCAATTTATTATATATTTTAGGAGTCGGAGTCGGTGCATTTTATACCGACTCCGACTCCACCAAAATGAGCTCCGACTCCACGACTCCGACTCCACAGCCCTGCTTTAGATCGCTGCAGAAATGTCCGTAGTGAGCGCCGATTCCATGCGCTCTGCCTGCAGCTCCTCCCATAGACAGAGCAGGAGCTGCCGGCAAAGCGCAGGAAAGAAGTGACATGTCACTTCTTTTTGCGCAGCGCTTCGGCAGTAGCCAAAGCGCTGCGCTCTAAGACGCCACGTGCGCACGGCCCCTGCACAATCTCCATAGACTGTGCAGGGGACGCAGGACGCATGCAGTTACGCTGCGCTGCAAAGCGCAGCGTAACTGCATGAATTTACGCAACGTGCGCACATAGCCTAACAGTGTAAAATTAGTGTGCCCTCTAAATAACGCAACACAGCCATTAATGTCTAAACTGCTGGCAACAAAAGTGAGTACACCCCTACGTTATGCCCAATTAGTCATTTTCCCTCCCCGGTGTCATGTGACTCATTAGTGTTAAAGTCTTGGGTGTGAATGGGGAACAGGTGTGGTAAATTTGGTGTTATCGGTCACACACTCTCTTATACTGGTCACTGGAACTTCAACATGGCACCTCGTGGCAATTGTTGCTCTACATAAAGATGGCCTAGGCTACAAGAATATTGCCAAAATATGACAGGTTCCACTCAGAACAGGTCTCACTATGGTCGACAAAAGTTGAGTACACATGCTCAGCGCCATATCCAAAGGTTGTCTTTTCAAAATAGAAGTATGAGTGCTGCCAGCATTGCTGCAGAGGCTACAGGGGTGGAGGGTGGGTGTCAGCCTACCAGTGCTCAGACAATATGCCGCACACTGCATCAAATTGGTCTGCATTCTGTCATCCCAGAAGGAAGCCTATTCTAAAGATGATGCACAAGAAAGCCTGCAAATGTTTGGTGAAGAAAAGCAGCCTAAGGACATGGATTACTGGAACCATGTGCTGGGGTCTGATGAGACCAAAATAAATTTATTTACTTCAGATGGTGTCACGCGTGTGTGGTGGCAACCAGGTGAGGAGTATAAAGACAAGTGTGTCATGGTTACAGTCAAGCATAGTGGTGGCAGTGTCATGGTTTGAGGCTGCATGAGTTCTGCCGACTGTGTGGAGCTACAGTTCATTGAGTATGTGAATGTAATATGACGCCGAATCCAGAGTCCAGAAAGTACTACTGCGCCTGTCTGCACACATCATAGGATAACATTAGGATTGGCAAGAGACTAGCGCATGTGTGTATCCAATTCATTTCTTTTGGGGCCCACTTTAGAACAGGTAAAGCATTCCCACACATATCCCCATGCGTTGTAAAAAAGGGAGAAGATGGTGAAACCCAACTGTACTAAGGTAAAAGCCATTATTGAAGTAAATGTGATCACCCAAAGACATGGCAGTTCAGTAAAATATATATATATTATATATATATATATATATATATATATATATACACATACATATACATATATGCATGCATATATAATATATATATATATATATATATATATATATATGTATATATGCATATATATATATATGCATATATATATATATATATGTATATATATATATGTATATATACACACACATATATATATATATATATACATACATACATACATACATATACACATATATATATATATATATACATATATCACATATATATATATACATATATATATACATACATATATATATACATACACACACACACACATTAATATATATATATATATATATATATATATATATATATATATATATATATATATATATATATATATATATATATATATATATATATATATATATATATATATATATATATATACACATACATACATACACACATATATATATATATATATATATATATATATATATATATATATATATACACACATATATACACACACACACATACATGCATACACGCACACACACACACAGTGGAACCTTGCTTAACGAGTAACCCAGTTAGCGAGTAATTCGCCTAACGAGCAAAGCTTTCTGTGAATTTGTAACTCTGTTTACGAGAAAGCTTTGCTGTACGAGCAAAATACTCACCGCACACACTTTGGGTTCCGTACATCCACTGCACTCTGACCCGCTCTTGCAGTCCACACAAACACACATAAGCATGCCACAAACACACACACAAACAAGCGCACACACACACACACACACACACACACACTATGCTCACCTTACCTTCCGTTCCCTCGCCGGCTTCCTGGAACTTGCATGTATCGGGTAACCAAGGTGACCGTTGCCAGACCTTCTGCTCCCAGCGCGCTGACGTCAAAGGCAGGAGCCGCTTGCCTCTTATTGGCCAGTGCGCTGCCTTTGAGTAGCAGCTGACAGGGGAGGGTCCTCCCTCCACAGGATGTGTATCCGGTAACCATCGCGACGAGGCAGGAACTTCCCCTGTGAGGCGCTACTCAAAGCCAGCGCACTGGCCAATCAGAGGCAAGCGGCTCCTGCCTTTGACGTCAGCGCACTGAGTGCGGAAAGTCCGGCACCGGTAGCCTTGGTTACCCGATACACATCTTGTACGAGCGAACTGCAAGTTCCAGGAGACCGGCAAGGGAACGGAAATTAGGGTGAGCATAATCTGTGTTTGTGCATGCTTGCACGTGTGTGGAATGGCACAATAGGGAACCAGGATGGGACATTTAACAAGTAGTGGAACGAATTGTAACTAACTGTTAATTGTAAACGAGTAACTTGGTTAACAAGCACAGTCCCAGAACGGATTGTTCTCGTTAACCAAGGTTCCACTGATATATATATATATATATATATGTACAGTACAGACCAAAAGTTTGGAGACACCTTCACATTCAAAGAGTTTTCTTTATTTTCAGGACTCTGAAAATTGTAGATTCACATTGAAGGCATCAAAACTATGAATTAACACATGTGGAATGAAATACTTAAAAAAGTGTGAAACAACTGAAAATATGTCTTATATTCTAGGTTCTTCAAAGTAGCCACCTTTTGCTTTCATTACTACTTTGCACACTCTTGGCATTCTCTTGATGAGCTTCAAGTGGTAGTCACCGGAAATGGTTTTCCAACAGTCTTGAAGGAGTTCCCAGAGATGCTTAGCACTTGTTGGTCCTTTTGCCTTCACTCTGCGGTCCAGCTCACCCCAAACCATCTCGATTGGGTTCAGGTCTGGTGACTGTGGAGACCAGGTCATCTGGCGTAGCACCCCATCACTCTCCTTCTTAGTCAAATAGCCCTTACATAGCCTGGAGGTGTGTTTGGGGTCATTGTCCTGTTGAAAAATAAATGATGGTAACCGGATGGAATAGCACGCCGCTGCAAGATGCTGTGGTAGGCATGCTGGTTCAGTATGCCTTCAATTTTGAATAAATACCCAACAGTGTCACCAGCAAAGCACCCCCACACCATCACACCTCCTCCTCCATGCTTCACGTGGGAACCAGCCATGTAGAGTCCATCCGTTCACCTTTTCTACAAAGACACGGTGGTTGGATCCAAAGATCTCCAATTTGGACTAATCAGACAAAAGCACAGATTTCCACTGGTCTAATGTCCATTCCTTGTGCTCTTTAGCCCAAACAAGTCTCTTCTGCTTGTTGCCTGTCCTTAGCAGTGGTTTCCTAGCAGCTAGCTTACAATGAAGGCCTGCTGCACAAAGTTTCCTCTTAATAGTTATTCTAGAGATGAGAAGGTGTGTCCAAACTTTTGGTCTGTAATATATATATATTTATTATAGTTGCACTGACAAGCAAAAGGGTAACAATATTTTGAACTTTTGACTTTCAGGCTCCATCTCTCACCATCCACTATAGCTTTGAATGTGACTACCATTATTTTATAGACAATCATCCTGTCTATCTCATACATAAATTTGACTTACAACTATTTACAATATGATTAGTTATGCAGGTTTGGATAGTAAAGATTGGAAACGGGTGTGGGTGATTTGTAGATGAAAATCAATAGACTAGGTTCTAATGGGTGCAACTGTGGCTGGAAGAAACAAGGGAAAAAGGGGCTAACAGATCGAGAAATTGAAGGAACTGTCAAGTTTGGTGGAGGAAGCCTGATGATATAGGGGTTGTTTTTCAGCGAAAGGCATTGGATACTTTACTTTACCAGGATCAATGGTGGCCTCAATGTTGAGATATATGGGAGTATCCTACAAGACGAAATACTCCATACACTCGAGTACTATTTGTATGAAAAGATCGACAGAGTGTTCCAGCAGGACAACGACCAGAAGGATATGTCAAGATTGGCCAAGAAATGGTTCAAATTACAATGAAATAGAGGTGCTTGATTGACCCCCCCACAGTCCCCAGACCTCAATCCAACTGCACACTTGTGGGTAAAGTTGAAGAAAAAGCTGTATACATACCCAAGTGTGTAGACCAGTATGCACCAACATTTGGAGCGTCTAGAAGAGACCTGGGATCAGATTTCAAACAACACATCCTTGAATCTGATCTGGAGCATGCCCAAAAGGATTCAGGCAGTGTTGAAAGCCAAAAGTAGATTTACAAAAAAAATAACAAAATAATACAAAAATTAAAATTTAGATTTTTAGGAGCAAAAACAGTAACAATGCAGTGACATGCCAAGAATTTGCATAACTAATCATATGCTAAATAGTTGCAAGTGAAATTTATGTATGAGATAGCCGAGATGATTGTCTATAAAATGACGGTAGTGTCATGCTCAAAGCTGCAGTAAATGGTGAGATATGGAGCCTGAAAGGCAAAAGTTCAAAACATTGTTACCCTTTTGCTCATAATAGTACATTGATTTTTATGCCTGGGAATAATGCGTACAGAGAGATTCCCAAACCTGACCTGCGGTTTGCTAATAAATTCACCTGAGTGAGTTTTTGAAGGCACTATGTGCAATTACTTTTAGATCACCGAGCTTCTAAAGGGAGCAATATTACTCTTAGATAAATTAAGGCATTGCTAGGTCCCATCTCGAGTTCCCAAAATTTATGCCAGTCAGTATCTTCGAAAGGATAAATTGTTTACTTCATAGAGAACCTGTCACTAGGTCAAAATTGTCCAGTTTGTCTCTTATTTTATTCCCGCCGATTTCCTCAGCATCCATTTCTTTTTATCCTCCATACCGTTCTAGACATGGGCCTTTTTTATTTAGATCTACCGACCATAAGCAAAGAAATTATGCCAATAAAAAAGGCCCATATCTCCAGAACCATATGGCGAATTAAAAACAAAAAAAACACAAAAAAAAAAACAAAACTCGGTATAACTGGGAACAAATGGATTAAAATGACCTAGTGACTGGTCCTCTTTAAATGGACAAACTTGTCTGGTTCATACTTCATTAGGACACAACAAGGCGCACATTCCACAATCTGTACACGGTTTGTTTCCTCCTTTATGCCATGACAGATTTTTGGCACTCTCCTCCATAAACCTGACTCCAAACTTCTTTTAGCTTCGGCAGGTTTCATTATTTTTAGTTTACCCTGGCTGTATTGCATTTCTGTGATACTCTGTAATACTCTATCTTTACATGTTCCCAATGCGAAACATTGTCCTTCACAAACAGGAAATGCAAAGAGTAGGTACCGGGTGGATGGAACAATACAGAAAATTCTACGGGGTGAGGACCTTACCGTATGGATGATGTTGTGGGGTTGTGTAAACAATATACGGCCAACTTCACCGCACAATGCCTTGTACCGATACACTGCAGAAGTAACGTTGATACGAAAGACGCTAGAAAAATCTCCACTGATCTCTTGACCTTGATGGCAATATCTTATGCGTATTTATATATACACACAGATATCACTGGGAATTTTAATTAAGATTAGTGCTTTAAATAGCTAAAATAAACAAAAATGACTGTTGGACTGAATTACACCAAATGTATTAAAAGATTTCTTTAATAAGTTTGGCACATTTTGGACAATTCTAGAGTCAAAAAGGCAATCTACACAAGCTACAACAAGAGGAGGACCTAAATCTCCAGCATTTTCCGGATTTAAAACTTAAAAGGGAACCTGTCACTAGATTTGTCACTATTAAACTAAAAGAATCCCCTTCTGAAGCTTCTGGGCTGCAATCTATGATGGCGCACCTTGGCCCTGACTTCCCTTGCAGACCCCAAAAATAACTTTATAAAACATGACCGTTACATATGCAAATGACCTGTGTGTCTCAGATGGGCGTGCTCTTTTTCAGCTCCTGTCCCCCCTCCTACCGCTGTTTGCCATCCTCCTTTCTTGATGGGTGCGATGACGCCTCCGTCATCATCCACGTTGCTCTTTTAAATCTCCCGCCTGTGCAGTCATGTCCGCTCGCGCAGGCGCGGTTCGCTCTGCCATATCGCAGGCAGAGCAGAAAACATAGCACCCATCTGAGCCACACAAATCATTAGGATACGTAACGGTCATGTTTTCTAAAGTTATTTTTGGGGTCTGCAAGGGGAGTCAGGTAACAAGGTGCACCTTCATAGAATGCAGCCCAGGAGCTGCAGAAGGTGACACTTTTAGTTTAATAGTGAAAAAACTGGTGACAGGTTCCCTTTAATAAATCGGTCTATAACAGTTGTTGGTCACTCCGAGCACGCACAGAGTACTTCTGATTGTAGCATAATGCAAAACAAAAAAAAAAATAAAAACTTTTTGCTCAATTTGTGACTTCTAAATTTTTGGACCTTCTTGGGGGTCTCAGTTTATAGAAAAATCTTGCACAATTTATTATTAAGCGTGGGCTACATTTACACCATTAAAATTCTCACACTACCAATCTCAAGCACAACGGGGAATACAGCATCTTTTTGTACATAAAAGATCCATAAACATAAAATATGTCCATAGGGAGTATTTATCTAAAGCGGTGCATAAATTACTCTGGATTTTAGAATCCTTATAGACCACTCAAACAGCCAGAATGATCTTTTAAGTATTCAGGCAATAAAAAATTACATAGACGTCAACAGAAAACGGCTCTAACACTTAGCCAGCAGCACATATTTAGGGGACATGTCTACCTGACTCCACAGATTCATCCACCCGCGACGTCCAAAGAAAAATGTATACTGGAACAAACCCAGATGTTTCATGTAACTACTGCAATAACAGAATAAAGGTACAGTAAATCACTCATCCAGCCAATTTTGTAAGGATTTGCAAATAATCCAATATCCCGGATAGTCTATAGACTGTAGATATTTGGCAGCTCCTTTGTAAATTGGCCCGATTTGCAGATAAATACATCATGTTTATGGTCAGCTTTACAGCCAGATATAATTAATTAGCAAAAGGTCCCTCGATTAAGTGCACTAGAAATATACTTGAGCAATTCAGTCACATAAGTGGGTATTTTGTAAATTTTCAATCCAAATAATTAATATAGTTAAAGGGGAAGGGGGGAGGTCTAAGTCTTTCACACTTGCGTTATTTTTTTTTTTTGGCGCAATCTGCTGTCTTGGGAAACAGCGTAATCCATTAACGGATTCCGCTGTTTCCCATAGACTTGCATTGATGACGGATTGTGCCAAAAGTACCTGCGTTGCTTCCGTTGGCCGACGCTCCGTTGCTTCCGCGAGGCGGAAGCAACACTGAATGTAAAGGCCCCGTCACACTAAGCAACATCGCTAGCAACATCGCTGCTAACGAACAACTTTTGTGACGTTGCTAGCGATGTTGCTGTGTGTGACATCCAGCAACAACCTGGCCCCTGCTGTGAGGTCGTTGGTTGTTGCTGAATGTCCTGGGCCATTTTTTAGTTGTTGCTGTCCCGCTGTGAAGCACAGATCGCTGTGTGTGACAGCGAGACAGCAACAACTAAATGTGCAGGCAGCAGGAGCCGGCTTCTGCGGAGGCTGGTAACCAATGTAAACATCGGGTAACCAAGAAGCCCTGTCCTTGGTTACCCGATATTTACCTTTGTTATCAGCCTCCTCAGATCTCACTGTCAGTGCCGGCTCCTGCTCTGTGCACATGTAGCTGCAGCACACATCGGGTTAATTAACCCGATGTGTGCTGTAACTAGGAGAGCAAGGAGCCAGCGCTAAGCATTGTGCGCTGCTCCCTGCTCTGTGCACATTTAGCTGCAGCACACATCGGGTTAATTAACCCGATGTGTGCTGTAGCTAGGAGAGCAGGGAGCCAGCGCTAAGCATTGTGCGCTGCTCTCTGCTCTGTGCACATTTAGCTGCAGCACACATCGGGTTAATTAACCCGATGTGTGCTGTAACTAGGAGAGCAGGGAGCCAGCGCTCAGTGTGCGCTGCTCCCTGTTCTCTGCACGTGTAGCTCCGTGCGGTGGTAACCAAGGTAAATATCGGGTTGGTTACCCGATATTTACCTTAGTTACCAAGCGCAGCATCTTCCACGCGGCGCTGGGGGCTTGTCACTGGTTGCTGGTGAGCTCACCAGCAACTTGTGTAGCGACGCTCCAGCGATCCCTGCCAGGTCAGGTTGCTGGTGGGATCGCTGGAGCGTCGCAGTGTGACATCTCACCAGCAACCTCTTAGCAACTTACCAGCGATCCCTATCGTTGTTGGGATCGCTGGTAAGTTGCTTAGTGTGACGGTACCTTAAGTTAAAGATTCCCTATCCTTCTCTAACTGCTTTTCTATTATTTTTTTTCCCAATTCCTTTTTGATGACGCTTAGTTTGAGAGTCCCAGTGCACGCTGAGATACCCAAACTAAGTGTCATCAGGGGGCAGAGGCTGCGGTCACTGCCACAGCCTCCATACACTCCCTGAAATGAAGCGTTATCAATGATGCTCCTGCGCAATGTGCACAACGACAGTGTGTGCTCTATTGCCAGCTCAGGTCAGCAGTAAGGAGCGGGCAACACAGGACATTCAGTGTGCAGAAACCAGGAGGTCACTTTCAAGGGGACCATTAGTCTCCGCACACCAGTATTCTAACAATGATCTCTG
Organism: Anomaloglossus baeobatrachus; assembly: GCF_048569485.1. NCBI lineage: Eukaryota > Metazoa > Chordata > Amphibia > Anura > Aromobatidae > Anomaloglossus > Anomaloglossus baeobatrachus. Next base: position 465,302,110 of record NC_134358.1, read on the forward strand.
ATGCCAACTCATTTCTGATGACTTGAGTCAGCAACAGAGAGTGCGCTGTCATTGTGCACATTCCTCAGGGAATAGCCCAGCCCCTGAAACAAGCGTCATTACCGCAACCTCTGCCCTGTTATGACGCTTTTTTTTTTTTTTTTTCTAGTATCCGAGCATGCACTGGGATTCTCAAACAAAGCAGAATAAAAAGGAACTGGAAAAAAAATTGAAGAGCAGTTAGATAGGGAAGGATAGGGAATTTTTTATTTAAGTGCATCAGAAAATAGTTTAGATTATGGCACTAAAATATGTTACGTTTTTTCACAGATAAAACACAGTACTTGTGAAAACACATAAGAAAAAAAAGTATGTGTTCTATTCCCAAGTGCACTTAAAATAGTGAGCAAAAGCACAAAAAAGTGCAGCCCTCTCTAAAAGGATAAAGGTCCCAAATAAACCATCCTGACCCTCCGGACAAGGAGGCCACAGCGAGAATCAGGGAACAGTGTATTTCCATAGACGAAGCTTAGGGAAACTCAGTCCTGCTCCCAACATCCATCTGGGCTGCCATGTCAGTGAAACTGGGAACCAGTCTAGAAAGGAATGTCTCGGATTTTCGGGGGGGGGGGGGGAGCAGAACCTTCTGGCCATACACTCCACCTGCATCGATCAGGAATGGACCCATAAGGAAAGAGCACCCTGAAAATTCCATGTGACGAGGACACACACAGTGAAACAAAATAAGTTGTGTGGGGTTGCTCAGTGTAAAGCTGACAGGACCCTTGGCCGGGTTTGAAAAATAATCTCAATCCTAGCCATAAAAGGGTGCATGCTCAAAAGAATGATAGTTTACAGTGCTACACAAAAGTGCCATAAACTCAAGTGGGGTTTCCACAACCGTTGAGTTAAGGCATCCCAGGGTCACTTCGCACCTCAGGCTCTCACAATACTCAGTCCATTGCTTTGATCCTCGGTGTCGAGGTTGCCTACTGGATGACTATATAAAGGCCTTGTCACACACACACAGATAAATCTTTGGCAGATCTGTGGTTGCAGTGAAATCATGGACATATTGCTCCATTTGTACACAGCCACAAACCTGGCACTGATTGTCCACAATTTCACTGCAACCACAGCGCTACCACAGATCTACCACAGGTCTACCACAGGTCTACCACAGATCTACCACAGATCTACCTCTGTGTGTGACAGGGCCTTAAGCCAACCAACTTACACCTCGTATCCATTATGTTCTATGGCCCTCTTTCCATTTAATCTTTGAAGATCATTGTTTCTTAATCTGAATTGTGGATTATACTCACTCAAGTGAAAGATAGACAAGGCACTCCCAAAATGCTTTTGCATGAAAATTTATTTATGTGCTTATAACGTTTTCGGTCCTATTTGGACCTTCATCAGTAGAACATATGTAGTGAACAAGGTGCACATGGGCTGTCAGGCGCGGTATCCACCGCTGCATGGGGGCAGCCCCCATGCAGCGGTGGATACCGCGCCTGACAGCCCATGTGCACCTTGTTCACTACATATGTGCTACTGATGAAGGTCCAAATAGGACCGAAAACGTTATAAGCACATAAATAAATTTTCATGCAAAAGCATTTTGGGAGTGCCTTGTCTATCTTTCACTTTATGGCTTTGGAACCTAAAGTGCACCCCAATATCTTGTTGTCACACGGACAGGAGGTGCCATCCCCCTTTTTTCGTTATACTCACTCAAGTGACTGGGAAAAGAAACTGCCAAAATGGAGTAAAATCAATGTTTATTTAAATCTTCCTAAATTAGCAGTAAGCTGTATCAAAGATGGAGAAATAAAAAGAAACATCCAATTACACGTTTCGAGCCATTGTTGGCTCCACTGCTAGCCATGCGGTCCTTGTTCCCAGGGTGAATGAAGCTTTCCATAAAAACAGATGTTACAATGGTGGTAATAACGGATGCAAATTGGATTAAGAACAGTGATAATAATTGGACATTAGGAAGAACAGTACAACAGAATGCACAAATTGTGATTTATAGTTTCACAAGGCCAATATTCACATCGCACTAGATATTAGTGGAGAATGGCAACATTTCGAGTTTTACACGCTTCATCAGGCGCAAAAAGATGAAGCATGAGACATAGACCTTGGTAAAGTTTCTAGGTCAGCGGAGTGATTCCCCAACACTGGGTAATGTAGTTAAGAAAAGAACAGAGCGGCATCGTAATAATAAAAATAATACACAGAGCCATCATTCCCATACGCAAAAAAAAAAAAGACCTAAAAACAATAATGGACATATGAATGAGTATTTTTTGTACAAGCAGACATTCTCTTTGGGGGAACAGTTTTACTCTTTCCTGTCCAGCTCTTTTCACTTATTCTACAGATCAAGCCACATGCTCAGCCAAGTCAAGATGAATGCCTTTCTTTTGGTTTCTTTGAAATGATGATGTATAGTAAAAAAAATGATATTGTGGTACCGCGTCAGCCAGAAAAATCGATTTTAATACTTTTATGCCCAAAGAAGACAAAAGTGTTCCAGGAGTGATACCTTTATTGGTGAACCAGAAAAAAAATATTTGCAAGATTTCAGAGCAGAGAGACTTCTTCTTCAGGCAGGTTTACAAGAGAAAAAAACCTACCTGAAGAAGAAGCCTCTGTACTCTGCAAACTAGCAAATATAATCTTGGGGGGTTAGCCAATAAAAGGTATCACTCCTGGAATACTCTTGTCTTTTTCTAAAAAATATTATATTATAAAAATATTATATTATAAAAATATTTACATTGGCTTCTTTGGAACAAACTAGAAATGTACATTACCGTAAGTGCTAGTTCTCTTTTTTTAAGGACATAGTACCAATTCTCTGGTGACTAATGACAGGTATTCGTGTAAAGCCTAGTAGCCACTAGGGGGCAGAAGTAAGGAGGAAAACATAAAACATAAAACATCTGTAAAGCAAGTAGCACTGAGGGGGAGTACCGGCCCCCAATCATAGAGAAATTATATATATATATATATATATATATATATATATATATATATATATATATATATATATATATATATATATATATATATATATATATATATATATATATATATATATATATATATATTATATATATATAATTTCTTGATTCTTCTGCTTTGAAAGAAAAAACAACTGAGTTGTCAGTGAAATACTATCACTCTTACAACAATGCACAACTCAAAATAAGTAGGGGTGTCAAGATTTACTCAAAACATTACTAACAGTCTTTTTTAATACACGCAGACCAAAAGAAATGACTCCGTTTGGATCACTTTGGTGTCATAGCTTACATTTATAACAGAGCAATCAGTTTTAGAAGACATAGCAGCAAGCCTTGCTAGACCCCAATCATTTATACTGGGGTCAATCAGGTTTTCTTTTGGCTTCAGATTACTTTGAAGACCAAAATAAAATGAAGACTATGCTGGTTTGTTCTTCATAAACACCAGAAACCCAAATGAATTTATTGAAGCTCAGCCTAATAGTAATATGCAAGTATGTACAGACATATCTAGGAATCATAAATGCACCAACTAAAAGTGCACATAAGAGGTTGGGGACAGGGACAATCACAGTGTTACCCAAAATTGTAACTAAAGTGCCATGAAGCCTGGAGTTGTAGGTCTTCAGCGTCTAGCACTCAGTTCCTCTAGTGAGATCCGGTGTATTTGTAAGAGCTGGGCCGACGTTCACACCCATTCCTATGTACTGATGACAAACAACACATTTACACTCAGCAACTTTCACAAACACTATAGGAACGGGGGTGGGACGAGAGAAATGAGTGTTAAAACCGAAAGAGCTTACAGTAAAGCTCCACCAGCTCCAGAAGATGAGTAACTCTCCTGATCATGTAAGATAAGAGGCGGGCAGGTGACCGTGTGAGCCTACGCCAGGAGATACACCCGGGACACACACCGGGAAACATCTCTCCTGGCTGCGAGGAAAGACACCTTTTTCTGAGAGGTGTGGTGTGAGGGAAGCTCCTCGGCACGCTCATGGCAATGTGCGTGTGTAGGGTCACATCCAAGAAGACCAGCTTTACAGTATTTAGAAAACTAAAATGTATCCTCATATTTTGTGATTTCTGGTTCTCAGTTTGTATCTGCTGCCTGCGTGTATGTGTTGTCTGCATATGTGTATACAGGTTCCCCAATCCTACAGCGAACATGGCTACAGGTTTCCTGTATACCTACTATAAAGTAATCAGATCCTTGAACTAGGATACTAGTAATCACAGAGCAATTCTTAGGCTGACAGCCGTTCCATCCGACACTTCCACAGGGGCAAACACTCCACTGAGCGTTCCTGTGTTCTCTTATGAGAAAGCCGCCGACTGACATGTTGGCTGGCAGCCTATCTCCGGGAGAACAATGCGATCAGTAGTCTCAAACTGAACATGTCCAATCGACAGCTCTCCGGACCATCAGTTGGCCAGCGGCCCCATACAGATGGCGATCGGCTGAACCTGTCAATACCGGCGGGTTTAGCTTACTTTAGTCTAATGTGTATGGGGACCTTTACTGGCTGTGCCGGTCACCTACAGGAGGCACTGGCATATCTGCCTCCCATTCAAATCAATAGTTGCCGGATGTGCAGTACCCGGCCGTGGCTGCTATCAGGAGATGGAGCAGCTCCGGAACTAAGCATGTCTGTCCGCCTGCTACCGTCACCGGGAACAGATGATAGGCGGAGGTGAGGCATATCGGACCCCGGCCGATCAGACATTGATGACCTATCCTAAGGACAGGCCATCAATGTACAAGTAGTGGACAACCTCTTTAAGGACAAATAGACACCAACATATAGAATCCCCCAGAGAGCAGGATATTGATCCTCGCAGGCATATTACTGATGATGTTACAGCAGGTACATGCTTCTTCATCACCAGGAGGAAAGAAAAGAAGGACATCAACCGATGACAGGTGACAACCAGCACAGTATAGAGCAGAAAATCCTCTCACCTTGATAATACTACTCCTGCGAGGCAATCCCTGCTTGTCCACCTTGTCGATGCCCGGGCTCTCAGGCTGCGCAGATCCGCTGTCATCTTTGCTATCTGTGCGGGCACAGTCTCCATTGGACACACCGCTGCTAGAAGTATTCTCAATTTTGCACTTTCCTCCATTACCCTCACCACTTCCTCTGTCACCATTGCTTGTAGTTATAGGTAATTTACCATTTGCAGAATCTAACGGCAAGGGCACACTACCCTCGCCAGCCCATCCCCCTCCCCCACCTGGTTCTGCCATGAGGCTGTCAGCAGCAGAGCCTTCTCCTGTACGGCTCTTACTTCTTCTCGCTCTTCTTCAAGATCAGTGCAGACCAGTGTAATCACAGAGCCCGCAGCCCAGGTCCTTTCTTAGGTTGCCTCCGGATTCATCAACCGTAATGTGATAATATAGAAGACACCATTAAATCCAGTCCTCAGCATTGGTTACCTGAAATAATGAAAAAACTGCGTCAATAATTGCAAAACCAATTACATGGATATAAGCGGGTCAACGAGTTCAATTATAACGCCGGGAACATCATTCATCGCAGTGATAAACAGATTTATATCACTAGACACCAACACACAAATATTGTGATACAACGTGACCGGCTGTGCGGGAAATTGTCCAGGAGGTTACAGTGTAGGATACAGGAGTAATGAGAGGGATTGGGGGGCTCTCCTGACCGGGGAGGGGACACAGCTGTCACACACAGCACATGTACAGCCGGACCGCCACACACACCGGTGCCACAACATGCACTAAACACACAGAACATGTATAACACAGACACACAACACTACACATCACACATCGCATATGACCAAAAGACACGGCATACACAAATCACACACAGAACACATTACATATAGAAAACAATCCATCACACATACATAACACATATCACCTATGAACAGAATACACAGCATAGACATATAAAACAACACATCACACACAAAACAATACATCACACATAGAAAACAATACATCATTACACATACGAAGAGAAGACAGCATAAAAACATATACAACACCAATAAATCACACACATACAACACACTATATCACACATACAATACATCACACACACACACCGTATACAGAACATGATACATCACACATACCACATATGATCTGAAGACAGCATAAACATATACAACACCCATAATCACACACATGCCACATACAATACATCACACATACCACAAATGAACAGAAGACAGCATAAATATATCACACACAGAACACGATACATCACATATACAGTATATCACACATACTACATCATAGACATATATACAACAGCCATACATCACAATACATCACCCATCACCCGCACATCCTCAGTATCACACATCAGTGGCAGGCGTCTCCCTCCGTGTCCCCGTGCAGTCGCTATATGACAGCAGTCCGGGCTTTGTGTGTGCAGCATATGCCGCCGGTACCGCACTGCTGTCACCCTGCAGCACGGCTGTGGTCCTGGCTGTGGGCACACATGTGATGAGCTCCAGGACACAGGACTGTCACACGCGGGTGTGCGGCTTCTGCTCCACATCCATGGAGCGGGCTCGTACAGAGAAGCCGCACCGGGCACAGCGGCGCCCCCTCACCAGCACTTACCGGACTCCCGCACTCCCCGGCCGCAGCTGCAGCCGCTACCACCGGCACCCTAAGCAGCCTCTGCACTGCCGGGGTGAAACCACAACACCCGTGGGGGGCGGGGCCTCCGCTGCCAATCACTCTGACACTCCGCCGACAATTGGTTTCCGACCAAACCCGTGAGCTGTCTCGCCACGCCCACCTGTCAGGGCTAAGCTCCGCCCACCCGCGTCCGCAGCGCTAGTCCTGGGTGATTTCTGCATCAGCGAGCAGAGCGGAGTGAGGGTCGTAGTGAGCTCCTCCTCAGAGCTGGGACTGAGCCTCCTAAAGCCCCTAATTACACAAGACCTGGGCGGCGTGACCGGTACATGTCCCATAAATCTGCACGTTTTGGCTTTGACTGGCTATTATTGCACTGAAGTCACATGGTTATTTTAAAACCCGGCTGCAGACGAGCGTATGAACAATCGTCAGCTCAATCCAGAAAACGCAGACGTTTTTCCTCTGATTTTCCTCCGTGTGTGATCTGTTTTCTGACATCTACAGGCATGGCCGAAAGTCACCTGAAATAGTTCCAGAAACTGAAGCATTTCTCCCAGAGAATTACTGCCGTTTTGTTATACACATGGTCATTTCCTTTGTGTGTATTGGAGCAACACAAAAAAAAAGAAAAAAGGCAAATTGTAGATAATTTCACACAAAACCCCAAAAATGGGGCAAACAAAAATTGTTGGCACCCTCAACTTCATATTTGGTTGCACCCCCTTTGTAATAAATAACTGCAATTGCTTCCTATAACCATCCACAAGCTTCTTACACTTCTCTACTGGAATTTTGGGCCACTCTTCTATTACAATCTGCTCTCGATCTCTCATATCTGAGGGCGTCTTCTCCTAACAGCAATTTTAAGATCTCTCCCCAGGTGATCAATGGGATTTAGATCCAGACCCATTGCTGCCGCTTCTTGAAGTACATTTAGCGTCATCGTTCTGCTGGAAGACTCATGACTAAAACTGATCGAACGCCCCAAAAACCGGGACCGGCGGATCACTGCCAGATTTTAAAAAGAGTCCGATCCGCTCCGGAATCCAAGCCCATATAAGTCAATGGGGACCGGAATCCAGAGATTAAAAATGTTTGTGGAGGAGATATGGGGGCAGGAGCGCGCGCTGTGTACTCACCGAGGCGCTGTCTTGGCAGCACACTCCTTCCAGGTCATGCTTTTCCCTTCCAGAGCTGACAATTCAATATTCACTACTTTGCCCGCCCTCCGGCACGTGTAATTGCTTGCAGTTAGACGCACCCCCATCCTGAGTGTCAGCTGACTGCAACCAATCACAGGCGCTAGGACGGCCGGTGGGTGGGGAATGCAGTGTATCCCTCACAAGTGTAACTCATGTTTTTTTTTTCATTATTTAAATAAATGAAACGTGTGGTCCCCCTCCCTAATTTTCATCCCCAGCCATGATATTGCCACCTGGGAGCTGGTATTCCAGCCCGCAGCCGCCCGGCATTGCCGCATCTATTAGATGTGACAATCCCGGAGCGATACCGGCCCTTCCCGTTGCCCTGGTGCAGTGCAAATCGGGGTAATGAGGGGTTAATAACAGCGCACAACTGCTACTAAACCCTAGGTTTGTGATAGCACCAGGCGTCTATGAGATACCTGCATCACAAACCTGTAAATGAATGTAAATAAGCACAGACACAGAGAAAAAAATCTTTATTTGGAATAAAGTACAAAACGCCCCCTCCTTCACCACTTTATAAACCCCCAACACCCTGCAGCTCCGACATAATCCACACGAGGTTCCACCACGACACATCCAGCTCTGCTACATGTCAGAGTGAGCAGCCATAGAGAAGACTGCCAGCTCTGAGTGTAGCTGAGCCGCGATGACTGCAGCAGAGACTGTCACAGGCTGGGGGCGTGTCAGCATGGAACCAATCACAGACGAGAGGATGGCCGGTGGGCGGGGAAAACACGGAAAGCTGTGTGTATATGATGGACAGTAAAGGAAGTGAATGCGTGACCCGGAAGCAGTGTGCCGCCATGACACCGAGTCTCGGTAAGTAGGAAACTGTCACTTATTTCTTCTTTTGTTTATTTTTACTTTAATTGCCGAATCTGGATCGTGCACCCGGAATCCCGCGCCTGGGTCCAGTCCCCAGAGAGCGTTGAAAGCGCACGGATCTGGACTTTTACAGCCCAGCTCATGACCTAGGACACAAACTAGCTTTCTGACACCGAGCACTACATTGCAACCCAAAATGCTTTGGCAATGTTTATATTTCATGATACCTTGCAAAGTGTCAAGGCACCCAGCGCCAGAGGCAGAAAAACAACCCCAAAAGCATGTTTGTGCCTCCACCATATGTGACTGTAGGTACTCTGTTCTTTTCTTTTTAGGCCTCATTCAGTTTTCGGTAAACAGTAGAATGATGTGCTTTACTTTAAAAGCTCTATCTTGGTCTCATCTGTCCACAAGACGTTGGTTTTTTTTTTAAGGATTTTTGCTTATTCGCATACATTTTGGCAAACTGCAGTTTAGCTTTTTTATGTCTCTGTATCAGCAGTGAGCTCCTTTTGGATCTCCTGCCATAGCGCTGAATTCAAATGTCAACGGATAATTTGCGATGACACCAAAGCATCCTAAGCCTGAAGGACAGCTTGAATTTCTTTGGAACTTGATTGGGGCTGATTATCCACCATCCGGACTATCCTGTGTTGCAACCTTTCATCAATTTTTCTCTGCAGTCCACGCCCAGGTAGATTAGCTACAGTGCTATGGGTAGTAAATTTCTTGATTGTGTTGTGCACTGTGGACAAAGGAACATCAAGATCTCTAGAGATGTACTTGTAACCTTGCGATTGTTGATTTTTTTCAACAATTTTGATTCTCAAATCCTCAGACAGTTCTTTTCTCCTCTTTCTGTTCTTCATGCTTCGTTGTCTGTTCCATTAGCGTATCATACCCGATGCAAGACCCTTAGCTCAGGCTCTGCTGCTCTGAGTCTGGAGTTATGCGACTATGATCCAATCTTGGGATTGGATCACAGCTGCGGCGAAGAGGGAGAGCGTAATCTCTCCATCTCCTCCAGTGTTTGTCTGTGCATATATGTTTCACATGTACCCATAGACTTGTATGGGTGCGTGTGATGTGAGACTTGCTGCCAAACGCAGTGTTCTGCGATTCTTTTCTCATGCCTATATGGACGAAGTATGTATAACACTGGATGCCATAGGGATGTAACAAACACATATACGAATGGACTATCAATGACAATGTGTATAAAAATGGGCCGCTTTTTTTTAATGGTAATCAGATGATTTTTCATACTCATTCAGATGTTCATCTGCTTATTATTGATAAAAGACATACCCATGATAGTCAATAGCAGAGGTGGGCAATTAATGTTCCAAGGGACCATATGAGAGACCGCACCAACCACCTGAGCATAATTCTTCTTATTCTGATTGTTTTATGTTTATTTTTTAACATTTTATTCCTGTCTCTCCTTTACTTCTCTTTTCTTCATTTGTTCTCTTTCTACTCCTCTCACCTGTCTTTGTGGACTTTTCTATTAATTACTCGAAAACCATTGTGGTCTACAGCCATACCGAGTCATAAGACAATTCTTTATTTTAACATTTTTTTGTGATATAATGTAAATGTCTTTTGTTACAAAGAAGATCTGTTTTATTGTTGGTTCTAAAGGGTGCTTTACATGCTGCGACATCGCTACCGATATATCGTTGGGGTCACGTTGTTAGTGACGCACATCCGGCGCCGGTAGCGACATCGCAGCGTGTGACACCAAGGAGCGACGATCAACGATCGCAAAATCGTTCAAAAACGGTGATCGTTGACACGTTGCTCCTTTCCTTAATATCGCTGCTGCCACAGGTACGATGTTATTCGTCGTTCCTGCGGCACCACACATCATTCTGTGTGACACCGCAGGAACGAGGAACATCTCCTTACCTGCATCCACCAGCAATGCAGAAGGAAGGAGGTGGACGGGATGTTCCGGGCCCGGCCGCTTATCTCCGCCCCTCCGCTTCTATTGGGCGGCCGCTTAGTGACGCCGCAGTGACGTCGCTATGGCGCCGAACGCACCTCCACCTTGAGGCAGGGATTGATCGGCGGTCACAGTGACGTCACTGACAAGGTATGTGCGTGTGACGCTGCTGTAGCGATATTGTTCGCTACGGCAGCAAGCACCAAATGTCGCACACACGACGTGTGCTATCGCTCGCAACATCGCTAGCAATCGCTAGCAATGTCGCAGCGTGTAAGGCACCCTTTAGACTTACCAACAACTTGGTTTCGTTTTGTAATTTTGTTTGTGTGAGACTCAATAAAAAAGAGATTAAATATGATTTTTATTATTTTATTACTTATATTGAGCAGAATGAAGTATGGTGACTCGTTGCACCGTTACTACATATTATGGTATTGCTTAGTCTAACCTGTATTCTTACCTATAGCAGCAAATCAAAATAATATAATGTATTACTTTTTCTACAGTTTACATATAGCAGTAAATAAACTCCTGTTATTCAGCCATTGTATTATGATAAACAGCTCCCAACACAATATGATGCCCCAAAGTCCTCACAAACAGCATGATACCCCCACATAGTAAGATGTCAACACAAAGCCCCTCAACATAAAAACAAAAAAGTGAGCCGGAGTATGAGATGGTATACATGGAGCTTGTGAGCTCATGTTCACACTGGCCATAAGAGAAAGACTTTTTTGTTTTCATGTAGTTTTTTGTATTCAGTACAAATAGGGTGTGGCCCTCCCTCTTAGTGAGCTGGGCATTTCATTCTGTGCATCTGTCGCGGGCGGGGAGGAGGGTGTCAGCACACCGCGCTCACCCCTTCTGCTCGGGTCCGGCAGTTGCTCCTGGTGGCTCGAGCTGCGGGCCGGATCCCGGGGTGTCTCGAGCGACACTCCTCGCCCGTGAGTGAAAAGGGGGTGTTTGTTGGGATTATAGTTCGTGACGCCACCCACGGTTGTGGTGATGGCACCACCGCTGCTCAGTGTGGGGGTCCCGGGGATGGTGATGGGAGCAGCCAGGTGTTGTGTTGCCCCTCCGTGGGTAGGGGTTGGTGTTCCCGGGGCCCGGTGAAGAGATGTGAAGGGTAGGGCCTGGAGGGCGCAGGGACGCGGGGGCAGCGCTATGCCTTGCGGCACTGTGGTACTCACTCAGCCTGAGACACGGACACAGTTTGTACGGTAAACCAACGGCTGGTAGGACGGTCCCACAGACGGTTGCACCTGCACTCCCGGTAGGTGACGGTGACGTCTCTCTTCCTTGCACCTGTTTGACTGATGGTAGCGGTGGATTCCCTCCGGTTACCCGCTCCCCGACTGCAATCTGGGCCGGAGGAGCTCTACACTTTGCCCGCAGGCGCTGGCCCTGGGGAAACTGGTGCCTTGGCGGTGGCGGTGTCTCCCCGTTAATGGTCGGGCTGTTGCCGTCAATCGGGACTTTGGTGCTGGGGGATCTGCGTCCCCTTCACTGACGGATTCGGCAAATTGGGCGACTCCTAGCCTTGCCGGGGTCCGAGAGGCCCCTGCCCTGGTGCTGACCGTCCTTCGGAACACTGCTCCAGACCACCGGGCACACAGCCAACGGGGTCCTTCCAGGAACTTCCGAACTGTCCCACTCCGGACAGTCACCGCCGTCGCTGACCTTGCTGTTCTAGCCCTACACACAGCTGGGCTCTCAGGCTTCTCCTTCTCTCTGCTCTGTCACCACTTCTTGCTTTCCTCCTTTTCCACTTTCCTTTCCTTCACTTTCACTTCTTGTTTGTTTAAGCTCGTCCCTGAGCTGACTGCACTCTTGCCCTACCCGGGCTACTCTGCTGTTCACTCCTTCATGTCTCTGACTCGACTCCACTTCACTGCCTGGTAACTTCCTGCCTCCAGAGTTGTGAGCTCCTTGGTGGGCGGAGCCAACCGCCTGGCCCACCCCCTGGTGTGCATCACAGACTCCTGGAGGGAGGCAACAAGGATTTCTGGTTAGCAGGTGTGCCTACCTGGAGTGTGGGGTGTAGTGGTGTTGTTATCTGTGTCCCCTGGCTTGCCCAGGGCGACACACATCCCCTGACTGTGTGTCCTGTTGGGACCCGGTCACTCTCAGCCCTTAGGCCTAAAACACACTTCCGCAAAAAAAAACGTCCGTATGATACGGTCCGTGTTCCGTTTTTTTTTGGGCGTTTCTCCGGTACGTATGACATCTGTGTGATGGCGTATGCGAGCCGTGTGTGCGTGTGGAATGTCCGTATTGACATAAAATACGTACGTGTGCTGTCCGTGTGCTGTCCGTTTTTAAAGGCCCTCATTCTTACCCAATTAACGTTGTTAATCATTCATCATGAGATCCTGGTGTTTTTGTTTGCCATCAATTGACCTGATAGATTGGGAACAAGTGTTTCTGATTTCGTGATTAAAAACGGACACGGACGATACGTGCTGAACACGGACATACTCCGTGTGCGGTCCGTGCAGGCACGGACCCATAGACTAAAGCGGGTCCGTGCCTGCGTGCTGCCGGCCAAAAACGGACATGTCGTCCGTGTATAAAAGCGCACACACGTACTTATGACACGGACACACGTTCCGTGTGATTTTACGTGTGTGTGCCATCTACCATTGAATAACATGAGTCTCCGTGTGTACGTGTCTCCGGTATGTGTAAATACGTACTGCACACGTACAAAAAAAACAGATGTGTGTTGCGGGTCTTAGCCACATTGAGGTCTATTTTAGACCCATGGTAAGGTTTTAATATTAGAGAGTGTAGGTACTATCCCAACTGGGTACACCTTGGCGTTGGTGGGATAGCGTTATGCTTTTTTTTTATCAAAAACAGTGTTTACTAAGTACCCTATGTTTATATGCACTATGCTTTTATTTAGTTACAGCAGGGTATGTTTTCACAAAGCCCCTCAACAGTAGGAATTACCATCAAACAGTATGATTCCCCCATACAGCCTCACTACACAGTGTTACGTCCCCACACTGCCTCACTACACAGTGTTACATCCCCACATTGCCTCACTACACAGTGATAGGTCCCCACACTGCCTCACTACACAGTGTTACTTCCCCACACTGCCTCACTACACAGTGTTATGTTCCCACACAGCCTCACTACATAGTGTTATTGTCTCACCCAGGTAACTGGACGAGGAGGAAGTGGTTCCACTGGGTCAAGGTACCATTCACTGACCCAGATGAGCGGACCTGGGTGGGTACTGAGTCTTCACTACTACCACCGGAGGTGGACGCAGGTACCCACACTGGTAAGTGTCCGCCTGGAGGCAGCCCCGGGGAATCCCGATACCTGTGCAACTGGCACCAGAGGACAGAGACCAAAAGCTGGAGCGGAGGAGACAGGCAGGCGGTGGAAGCTTGCAGGGTCTGGAGAACTCAGGAAGGTCACAGGCAGGTACACAGGTACTACTAGGGAGAATGGAGACAGAGTCACAGACAATTATGGACTGCAGGTAAAGGCCCCGTCACACTAAGCAACATCGCTAGCAACATTGCTGGTAACTAACAACTTTTGTGACGTTGCTAGCGATGTTGCTGTGTGTGACATCCAGCAACAACCTGGCCCCTGCTGTGAGGTCGTTGGTTGTTGCTGAATGTCCTGGGCCATTTTTTAGTTGTTGCTGTCCTGCTGTGAAGCACAGATCGCTGTGTGTGACAGCGAGACAGCAACAACTAATGTGCAGTGAGCAGGGAGCCGGCTTCTGCTGAGGCTGGTAACTAATGTAAACATCGGGTAACCAAGAAGCCCTGTCCTTGGTTACCCGATATTTACCTTTGATACCAGCCTCCCCCGCTCTCACTGTCAGTGCCGGCTCCTGCTCTGTGCACATGTAGCTGCAGCACACATCAGGTAATTAACCCGATGTGTGCTGTAACTAGGAGAGCAAGGAGCCAGCACTAAGCAGTGTGCGCTGCTCCCTGCTCTGTGCACATTTAGCTGCAGCACACATCGGGTTAATTAACCTGATGTGTGCTGTAACTAGGAGACTGGGGGCTGGTCACTGGTTGCTGGTGAGCTCACCAGCAACTCGTGTAGCCACGCTCCAGCGATCCCTGCCAGGTCAGGTTGCTGGTGGGATCGCTGGAGCGTCGCAGTGTGACAGCTCACCAGCAACCTCCTAGCAACTTACCAGCGATCCCTATCGTTGTTGGGATCGCTGGTAAGTTGCTTAGTGTGACTGGACCTTAAGAGCATGGGGACCAGACAATTAGCACAGGCAGATTAGCTACAGGGACACATTGAACAGGCACCTCCCAATGGGGATTAAATACCCAGTATCTAAAGGACTTCTAGGTCAGGTGGCAGTGGCCCTTTAAGAATAGGAGAGAGAGCGCGTTCATGCTCTACTGTGTATGCGCGACTTCAGGAGCCAGTCAACTGGCCAGGAAGCACAGAGGAGGAGGTAGCAGGGGCAGACCGTTGGTGCCTCTGCAAAGGAGGCAACGGAGATGCTGACAACTGTGCAGGGGAGACCCGGGAGCCATGGGGCAGGACAGGAGGGACGGTGGCTAAACAGGGGAGCGGAGGATGATTGTACCCCCTCCCTTACACCCCCTTTTCTTCAAACTGGACAGGAAGTTCTTAAGAAGGAGACAGAGATCAGTGTTCTCATGGGGTTCCCAGGACCTCTCCTCAGAACTAAAGCCCTTCCAGTCAATAAACAAAGGGTCCTACCTTTCACCCTTTTCATGGCTAAGATATCCCTCACCTCGAAGACGTTATCAGAGCAGATGGGTTGCGGCGAGGCACCAGGGTTACTGAAGTAGTGGCTGAGGATGACAGGCTTGAGCAGTTACACATGGAAGCAGTTGGGAATACGAAGTGTGACTGGAAGCTTCAATTTATAGGAGACTTCGTTGATCCGATTGATGACCTGAAAAGGACCGATGTATCAAGGGCCCAACTTGTAGGATGGAATCTTATGGCGGATAAATATAGCCACACTTTATCAGCAGGAAGAAAATAAGGAGGATCAGGTCGTCTCTTGTCTGCATGTCTCTTCATCCTGCTGGATGCATGTTCGATAGAGATTTTAGTATCCTACCAAACCTTGGAAAAGTCCCTGGAGAGGGCATCAGCAGCGGGAATACCAGGTGTGGCGGATACCGGGAGTGGGACACAAGAATGTTGACCATAGACTATAAGAAATGGGGATCTGGCGGTTGGACTCACTTGTATGGTGGTTGTATGACAACTCAGCCCTAGGTAGTAGGTTGGTCCAATTACTATGATGTGCATTAGTGAAGTGCCGCAGAAACAAAGTCAGGATTTGATTGATCCGTTCAACTTGATCATTAGACTGAGGGTGGTAAGACAATGAAAAGTCCAGAGATACCTCCAAGAGTTTGCAGATTGCTCTCTAGAACCGAGACGTGAATTGCACTCCTCTGTCCGACGCAATGTGCAGTGAGAAGCCATGAAGCCGAAAGATGTGTTGAATATAGGCTGTTGCAAGCTCTGGAGCAAAGAGCAGTCCAGGCAACTGGACAAAATGAGCCATTTTAGAAACGTGATCCTCCACCACCATCCAAATAATGGAGCAGCCAGAAAACACAGGGAGATCCACTATACAATCCATGGCAATCTGCTGCCACAGGGCGGAGGGCATGGGCAGATGACTGGAGGGAAGCTACATAGGTGTTTTGTTGCTGGTACAGGATGGACAAGAAGCGACAAAGTCCGCAATATCCTTATGGAGAGACAGCCACCAACAGTGTCGTGAGATGAGAAGGAGAGTTTTCTTCTGGCCCGCATGATCGGCCACCTTAGAAGAGTGACCCCACTAAAGAACCCTCCTTCTGTTGGCTTCAGTAACATAGGTCTTCACTGGAAGAATCCGGTACTGGTTAACTGGGGACACAGGGATCATCTTGCTGGGACTGATGACATGCTGGCCCTCCTTCTCCTGATCCAAGAGAAGGAAGGACCTGGACAGTGTGTCTTCCTTGATATTCTTGTCCACTAGCTGGAAATGCAGAAGGAAATCAAAACGGGCAAATAATAAAGACCACCTGGCCTGCCGAGGATTGAGTATTCGAGCCGATTGCAGATATGCCAGATTCTTGTGATCGGTATAGATTACTACCAGATGAACCGTACCCTAAAGAAGATATTGCCACTCCATTAAGGCCAGCTTAATTGCCAACAGCTCACGATCTCCAATGGAATAGTTAAGATCAGGAGGCGAGCAGGCCTTTGAGACGAATTCGCAGGCAACCATTCATCCAGATGGAGATTTCTGCATGAGCACGGCTCCAGCCCCAGAAGATGAGGCATCCACTTCCAGAAAGAACTGCTTGTTCACCTCTCTTGGTACGCCAAGTCCTAGATACGCCGGACTCAGGCAGGACAACCGGAGTCAGGCAGGACACCAGGACACTGGCTGTACGGGTCCAGGAATACAGAAGCGGTCAGGTAGAGGAACACAGGCTGGACAAGTTACGGAACTCAGCAGGCAGAGAACTGATTACAGGCAGGACTGGTGCTGGATACAGGCATACTGGAGTAATAGGTTGGACCACATGACAAGACTAGACAGGAATCTAATGAGTTGCTCAGGCCCCTCCTAACAGGGGAGGGAGCCTTAAGTACCTGATTCCTCCCAGCAATAAGCTAGGGACACCTTTACAAGGTGCGTGTGCTGCCCTCTAAAGAGATGGGAAGCACGTGTGCACCCTAGGCTAGTAACCAAGCAACCCGCATGATAAGCACAGGACTTGGTGGGGCCTAGGGACCTTGGTAGGAGCCGACGACTGAAATACACGTGGGTAAACTCGAGGAAGAACCAGGGTCCGCAGTACACGGGGGTGGCAATGCTAAAAAGCAGAGGACCTCGCAGCATGAGGATGGCCGTGCGGGGGAGTAGAGGACCGCACAGCACGTGGGCGGCTATGCAGGAGAGCAGGAGACCGAGACACACGTGGATGGCTGTGCAGGAGGACAGGGGACCGCACAGCACAAGCATGCCCGCAAGGACAAGCGGCGATCAAGAATGTAGCAGTGTTGGTATCCCTGCCAGATGGGTGGGAAGGGGAGAGTGCAGGGGCAAAGACACCACTGCATAAAGTCCTTTGGCACTCTCAGTCAGCACTTTGCGCACATCTGGTCTATAGGGTTGTTCACATTTGCATGTAATATGAGTACTGAGTATCCACAAATAAAAACGTAGACGAGTTCGATTTTGATTCAAGTTGTTCAAGTGCACGTTCATGTCTATGGGTCTGTGAAAAACACGGACAGTTCACTAATGGCATCCTAGTTTGTTCCTACAGGTAAAATATATCTCTGTACCATGTTAGCCAGTAGAGATAAAAAAAATGTTTAAAAGAACTGAGAGTCCTCCGTGGTTGATACCTTTTTAATGATGTGATGTCTTTTTACATCAATTAAGAAATGTGCTCCTCAGACTATTTGGGGGCATCACAACTCTGGACCAGATCTCAATTAGAGGAAATAAAACTTTTACACTGCTTATCTATGAACTGCTGCAATAGTTACTGCCACAACAGTTTGTCCCCTTCCCATGATGATAGTTCTGCTTCACATAACTTGTCTTATTTACTGCTCCATTCTATGTCCTGTTGTGTATAAATATGTGACTCTTCAGATTTTGTGTTATACCATGCCTGATGAAGAGACCTGAGTAGTCTAGAAAGCTTGCAATTATTACCATCTTTTCAGTTAGCCATTAAAAAAGTGTCAACCACTGAGGACTCTTTCGTTTCTTCCTAGAGATTTTTAACTGTTTGACAACACAAGCTTGAGAAACCTCCATGATTTTTTTCATTGTTGCATCCAGTGAAAACTGATGAAACTATAATGGTAAAAACTGACATACTCATCCAAAACACTGATAAAAATCTGATCTAAAACACTGACAAAAATGTTATCTAAACTAATTATGAAATTGGTCTGTTTTTTCATTTTCATTTACAAGAAAAAAACAGATGTCTGAACAAGGCCTAAGGGTGCGATTTGGCTGAGAGTCACTTGCAATTTAGGATTTGCAACACCCATTAGACACTATTAAGCTGCTTAAGGCTGGGGCTACACCGTCATGTGACTCCACGCTACACACGTGGCGTGCAGTTAGCTTCCACATGCTGGCTCATTAGAATCTATTTTGATAAGTAATTTGTTTAGGAGTCGCACATGACTCACATTTGTAAGGGACTTTTTGTGATCAGTTTTCATTCTAATGTTAATATTACATAAAAGAAAATTGAGGATACAGAAGACATGGAGGAGGGAGATCAATTGTAACACGAGGTGGGTTCTGTCACACCAATAATTATCATGTTGTACAGAATGACCCTTCACTAATTATGCACAAGAAAAATAAAGGCAAAGTAGCATTACCCCTAGGAATTATTGCTTAGGCTCATAAGGCCACAGATAAAGGACAGCCCAGACTGCTGCCTAGAAGGGGCTCAAGGGAGGACAGCATGACTGAGGATGGGTGCTAGGCCTTAATGGCAATTAAGGGATTAATTTGTGGAGGGGTTTGTGCAGGAAAATTATAGGGAGGAGCTGTAGGGTCATTTGGGATTTGGGGCACTGCGATTTAAGGGGTTGTGTTAAGGGGAGCAGTCTTTAAGGTCAGGTCCTCAGGGAGTAGGTCACTTTTACCTTGCAAGGCGACCCGATTTGTTCCCGTTCTGTAGCAGTTCGTCAACAAGCGTGGAGATGAGGAAGGAGTGACTTCCTCACAACAGCGGGGGAAAGAAGGGGGGAATTTTAAGGTTTTGTTTTGCACAAAACAGTGAGGGGGGATCCCAGTGCAGGAACGGGCTACCCCTGGTGGTGCAACAGATTAGTAACATGGGCCCTTGCTGGGTTCAGTCTCAGCGGGACATGGGTTGGGCAACATTCGTCTGGGTGCCCTCGAGCCGGTGTGGTGCGGCTGAGGGCAGGTGGTGGAGCCAATGTTGTAATAAAATGGTTTTCTGGTACCTTCATTTACCCCTCCTCTTTTCGGGTGTTTTTTTCATCGTTTATTAAAACGGTACTTATGATTTGATGTTTTGTTGTTGTTTAATAAACGGGGCTGCTGTGGCCTTGATATCCAACGTCACGCAGTCTTTGTGTTTATTTCAGGTACGAATTGGGGTAGCGGGTGGGGGTGAGGTCGGTTGGATAAGGTAAGGGCCGACTAGTCAGACTTTCCGGAGTCAGGTCAAAAAAGTTGTATTGCTCTGTATATCAATCAGCATTAAGAGGTAGCATACAGGAACACTTTCATTTAAAAGTGCAGTGAGTAACAACACATAAACTGCACTTCTAGTAACATACAAAGCCTCTTCTGGCTTAAAGGCTCACAACACGGTTACACAGTCCGGTTAACTCATGGCATACCTGCATAGGTTCAGATACCACTTCTCCACAGAAGTATCCCAGACTCCTCTCACTAACTACAGTCAGTATACAGTTAGGTCCAGAAATATTTGGACAGTGACACAAGTTTTGTTATTTTAGCTGTTTACAAAAACATGTTCAGAAATACAATTATATATATAATATGGGCTGAAAGTGCACACTCCCAGCTGCAATATGAGAGTTTTCACATCCAAATCGGAGAAAGGGTTTAGGAATCATAGCTCTGTAATGCATAGCCTCCTCTTTTTCAAGGGACCAAAAGTAATTGGACAAGGGACTCTAAGGGCTGCAATTAACACTGAAGGCGTCTCCCTCGTTAACCTGTAATCAATGAAGTAGTTAAAAGGTCTAGGGTTGATTACAGGTGTGTGGTTTTGCATTTGGAAGCTGTTGCTGTGACCAGACAACATGCGGTCTAAGGAACTCTCAATTGAGGTGAAGCAGAACATCCTGAGGCTGAAAAAAAAGAAAAAATCCATCATAGAGATAGCAGACATGCTTGGAGTAGCAAAATCAACAGTCGGGTACATTCTGAGAAAAAAGGAATTGACTGGTGAGCTTGGGAACTCAAAAAGGCCTGGGCGTCCACGGATGACAACAGTGGTGGATGATCGCCGCATACTTTCTTTGGTGAAGAAGAACCCATTCACAACATCAACTGAAGTCCAGAACACTCTCAGTGAAGTAGGTGTATCTGTCTCTAAGTCAACAGTAAAGAGAAGACTCCATGAAAGTTAATACAAAGGGTTCACATCTAGATGCAAACCATTCATCAATTCCAAAAATAGACAGGCCAGAGTTAAATTTGCTGAAATACACCTCATGAAGCCAGCTCAGTTCTGGAAAAGTATTCTATGGACAGATGAGACCAAGATCAACCTGTACCAGAATGATGGCAAGAAAAAAGTTTGGAGAAGAAAGGGAACAGCACATGATCCAAGGCACACCACATCCTCTGTAAAACATGGTGGAGGCAACGTGATGGCATGGGCTTGCATGGCTTTCAATGGCACTGGGTCACTTGTGTTTATTGATGACATAACAGCAGACAAGAGTAGCCAGATGAATTCTGAAGTGTACCGGGATATACTTTCAGCCCAGATTCAGCCAAATGCCGCAAAGTTGATCGGACGGCGCTTCATAGTACAGATGGACAATGACCCCAAGCATACAGCCAAAGCTACCCAGGAGTTCATGAGTGCAAAAAAGTGGAACATTCTGCAATGGCCAAGTCAATCACCAGATCTTAACCCAATTGAGCATGCATTTCACTTGCTCAAATCCAGACTTAAGACGGAAAGACCCACAAACAAGCAAGACCTGAAGGCTGCGGCTGTAAAGGCCTGGCAAAGCATTAAGAAGGAGGAAACCCAGCGTTTGGTGATGTCCATGGGTTCCAGACTTAAGGCAGTGATTGCCTCCAAAGGATTCGCAACAAAATATTGAAAATAAAAAAATTTTTTTGGGGTTTGGTTTATTTGTCCAATTACTTTTGACCTCCTAAAATGTGGAGTGTTTGTAAAGAAATGTGTACAATTCCTACAATTTCTATCAGATATTTTTGTTCAAACCTTCAAATTAAACATTACAATCTGCACTTGAATTCTGTTGTAGAGGTTTCATTTCAAATCCAATGTGGTGGCATGCAGAGCCCAACTCGCGAAAATTGTGTCACTGTCCAAATATTTCTGGACCTAACTGTATATACACCCTCCCCAGAGGTACCTTGCAGAGGTATCACAAACCTCCATACACTGACCCCGGTTAGAAGAAGCAAGCCCTCTTTCCTTCAGGGAGTTCCAGTTAGATGTGTCAAAACCTCTATCTCCGGTCCTGGTCAGGATAAGCTAATCCTCACTCTCAGAGGATTACTATCTGGAGACAACACAGCCTCCTTACACTGATCCTGTGTCAAACAATCAGTCTCCATTTTGACACATGAGACACACTCATGGGTGGAGGTATGTAGATAGCCAAACCCGCCCATCTCTCCTGCTATCCGTAAAACCTATCCCTGGAAGGCCGTAATAGGACTTGTGGCACTATAAGTATTAGAGCAGCCATCCAGGATTACACCACCTCCATGATACATACTCATCGCCATGTTAGAGGGGGTGAATGACATTTGCACGATACAGCTATCCAACAGGATGTATAGACTTGTGATTTTGATCATGACTTCACGTGCGATTTCCATTGAAGTTGACCTGACAACTGTTGTATGAACTAAAAAAAAGTCCTTTCATAAGCATTACATTTGATGTAAAGTGACCATGCGATTTTTCTCACACAACCAAATTACTGTTTAAATTGGTTGTTCGCACATATAATATTGATTAACTATTCTTAGTATGCGTCATGAGTATTAGAACAGGGGGGGTCCAACACCTGTCACTAGGGCCGGACTGGGACAAAAAAGAAGCCCTGCCATACAAACCCCTCAAGCCCACATACTAAAACACCTCCTCATCATGCTCTTAAAGGAGATATTTGAAGAGCCAGTGTGTATGATCGACCACAGCTATATTTACATGGTGCTATTCAGAGCTGTGGTTCTCGGGATTGTGGTGGTCCCAGTGGTCGGATCCCCAGAGATTGGAAACTTTTCTCTCATCTGTAGAATAGGAGATAACTTGGTATAACCCATATAAAAACATTTTTCAAGATTTATTTTTATATGCCCTTAGGATAGGAATACAGAAAACCAATATTGACCCTCCTGAAGTCCAATGCCACTTCTCCAACAACAGGACAGGTGGTATGGTACTGTGCAGTGTGTATATACAGTATATACAGTACAGACCAAAAGTTTGGACACACCTTCTTATTCAAAGAGTTTTCTTTATTTTCATGACTCTGAAAATTGTAGATTTACAATGAAGGCATCAAAACTATGAATTAACACACGTGAAATGAAATAGTTAACAAAAAATTGTGAAACAACTGAAAATATGTCTTATATTCTGGGTTCTTCAAGGTAGCCACTTTTGCTTTCATTACTGCTTTGCACACTCTTGGCATTCTCTTGATGAGCTTCAAGAGGTAGTCACTGGAAATGGTCTTCCAACAATCTTGAAGGAGTTCCCAGAGATGCTTAGCACTTGTTGGCCCTTTTGCCTTCACTCTGCGGTCCAGCTCACCCCAAACTATCTCGATTGGGTTCAAGTCTGCTGACTGTGGAGGCCAGGTCATCTGGCTTAGCACCCCATCACTCTCCTTCTTAGTCAAATAGTCAAACATTGTATTCCACATGTGTTAATTCATAGTTTTTATGCCTTCAATGTGAATCTATAATTTTCAGAGCCAAGAAAACTCTTTGAATGAGAAGGTGTGTCCAAACGTTTGGTCTGTGTATGTGTATATATATATATATATATATATATATATATATAAATGGCTGGCAGTATGACCTATGTAATGTATATAGACTGCTGCATGTACGTTAAATAGCTGATACTGCGACTGCTGTATGTATATTACATAGGTGATACTGCCCGCAGGTCTCACCTAGATCCCTGAGATGGGGAGGAGGGAAAGCTGCAGTTGGTCCAGCGTGAGGTGATGAGTGTTAGACGTGGGGTGTCTAGCACTGGGCTGATGAGGAGAGGGCAAACTCTGTGAGCGCTGCAACTGTCCTTGTCTGTGTGTGCACGTCGCGGCGGTCAGAGTGAGCACACATACACACTTGAAGGTACGGTTGCATTGAATGGCAAAGTTGTCCGTTGGCCCTTTAATACTTGTGAGTAGAGCATTGTGCGCGTTTGCTCTGACATAGGCTGCACATTTCATTCCTTATTATTGCTATCATTACTCTAGTACTATGGATTTTTGTTATTTTATTATTACTATTGTTACTAACATTTGTATTGATATTTTACTAAAACTATAAATTAGATCCCTATCCCTAAAGCTGTTGATCCAAAAGAAGGTAAAAACCCCCGGACACAGTCAGCCAATTTGTGTCACAGGTGAAAAAATCCTTCTTGACCCCGGGAAAAGGCAATCATTCAGAAAATCCTGGATCACATCCCTTAATACCTATTAAAAATGTGCTAAATAATATTAATATTATTATTTTATTTTTAATAGTACAGTATAATTTTTACTAGTGAAAATATTACTGTATTATGATCACTAATTTTACTTTTTATACTATATTATATTACTATTCCACTAATGCTAATGCTTCTATAATCGTATTAATACCTAAGTCCTTATTCCTAAAGCTGTTGATCCAGAAGAAGGCAAAATACCCGAACACATTCAGCCAAATGGTGTCGCAGGGGGAAAAATTCCTTCTTGACCCTGGAAAAAGGCGATCAGTCCAAGAACCCTGGATCAAAACTGCTGATATTATTTTTATGTGTCTAGTAATCATTATTATACAATTAATGTTAGAGTTGCTGATCTTATTAGTATAATGTTATATACTATAGTAATTCTCCTAATATTATACAGTATAATGATTTTAATACATTTTAAGCTTTACTAAATAATAATTACAATTTTATGTTTTTTTATTATTATAATTACTAATTTTGATGCTGTTGATGTTTCTACACCTTGTATGTTGTGGCCACACAGTCCATCAGTGTCTCATCGGTTTGAGAAGGATGGGCCAGATGATGTTCCCTTTTCCTCTGAGGTTGGTGCTGATGTTTTTGAACATGGACGTCTGGCGGATCGTCTGTCTCCATGCCGACTGGTTCTGAACCCTTCTTGATGGTTTCTGCACCGTTCCTTCTTTAGCTTCTGAATATTTCTTTTCTTGCTTCTTAGTGTCTTCTTCCTTGTCTTCTTCCAGGACTTTTACCACCCGATACTTCATTGGTTTCTTTATCTTCTCGTCATTTGGCTGCTTTGGCGTCATTGATGGAGGCTCAGGTCTTTCTTCATAAAAAAAGGAAACAACAGATATTTTTCCTGGGATTCACGGTTGGTCAGCATTAGGCGCTCAGAAAAGAGCCTATTAATTGTCTATTGAGACGTTCCTTTACATCTATGGATAGAACATGAGGACATTATATGCGGTGTGATTAGTGACATCCATCTTGAAGATCGGTGATGGGAGCAATCTGGTGCAGTAGAGGAGCAGTTGGTCTCTCTTCTCCTTTGTGCTGGGACAAGCTGGAGAGAACACACAAGCAGATAATGGGATCAATCATACAATGTCCAAAAGGCGTCAAATCCTTAAAATTTCAGGAAAATTCCTTTAACCCAAATCAATGTGACCTGCTGGATTCTGAATGATTCTGTGCACAGAATATCATACAAATATAAAAACTAATTTCGAACTGATTTTCTGCAATGTTTTGCAATTCTGTGAAGGACTAATAGATATTCTGAATTATTAAATGCTGGATTGTAGGAATGACACTTTACTTTCAGATAAACTGGAAATTCTTTTTATATAAAATATTAATCTCACATGAGAAGAGTCCGGAACCGAAGATGCATTCCTGGCGGCGGTAAATGTCCTAAAGAAAACAGAATCCGGTGGGTGTCCACTAATCATTCATCAGGGATGTACAATAGGACGAAGGTCCGTGTATAATAAAGCTGTGGACCTCCGGAGAGCTGTGGCTCGCTGCCATCCTGTATACTGTATGTCCTGTTTTGTAGAATCCATAGCAAAATCTGTGAATCAAAAAAAGATTTAGTCACAGATCTGATAAAGACCAAACACCGCAGCTTCCCACACATATTCATAGTGAACTTCCCCCTGGTATCGGACCCCATTGCACCTATGCATAGAGGCAACAGGATCATATGGCGCAAAGTCTTTACTGGTTGTTTGTAGTCTCCAGTATAGGTAATACCACATGCAAAACATATTGTACATAGGAGTGTACTGGGGCCTGTAAATAAAGATATCTACAGTGCCTACAAGTAGTATTCAACCCCCTGCAGATTTGGCAGGTTTGATAAGATGCAAATAAGTTAGAGCCTGCAAACGTCAAACAAGAGCAGGATTTATTAACAGATGCATAAATCTTACAAACCAACAAGTTATGTTGCTCAGTTAAATTTTAATAAATTTTCAACATAAGTGTGGGTCAATTATTATTCAACCCCTAGGTTTAATATTTTGTGGAATAACCCTTGTTTGCAATTACAGCTAATAATCGTCTTTTATAAGACCTGATCAGGCCGGCACAGGTCTCTGGAGTTATCTTGGCCCATTCCTCCATGCAGATCTTCTCCAAGTTATCTAGGTTCTTTGGGTGTCTCATGTGGACTTTAATCTTGAGCTCCTTCCACAAGTTTTCAATTGGGTTAAGGTCAGGAGACTGACTAGGCCACTGCAACACCTTGATGTTTTCCCTCTTGAACCAGGCCTTGGTTTTCTTGGCTGTGTGCTTTGGGTCGTTGTCTTGTTGGAAGATGAAATGATGACCCATCTTAAGATCCTTGATGGAGGAGCGGAGGTTCTTGGCCAAAATCTCCAGGTAGGCCGTGCTATCCATCTTCCCATGGATGCGGACCAGATGGCCAGGCCCCTTGGCTGAGAAACAGCCCCACAGCATGATGCTGCCACCACCATGCTTGACTGTAGGGATGGTATTCTTGGGGTCGTATGCAGTGCCATCCAGTCTCCAAACGTCACGTGTGTGGTTGGCACTAAAGATCTCGATCTTGGTCTCATCAGACCAGAGAACCTTGAACCAGTCTGTCTCAGAGTCCTCCAAGTGATCATGAGCAAACTGTAGATGAGCCTTGACATGACGCTTTGAAAGTAAAGGTACCTTACGGGCTCGTCTGGAACGGAGACCATTGCGGTGGAGTACGTTACTTATGGTATTGACTGAAACCAATGTCCCCACTGCCATGAGATCTTCCCGGAGCTCCTTCCTTGTTGTCCTTGGGTTAGCCTTGACTCTTCGGACAAGCCTGGCCTCGGCACGGGTGGAAACTTTCAAAGGCTGTCCAGGCCGTGGAAGGCTAACAGTAGTTCCATAAGCCTTCCACTTCCGGATGATGCTCCCAACAGTGGAGACAGGTAGGCCCAACTCCTTGGAAAGGGTTTTGTACCCCTTGCCATCCTTGTGACCCTCCACGATCTTGTCTCTGATGGCCTTGGAATGCTCCTTTGTCTTTCCCATGTTGACCAAGTATGAGTGCTGTTCACAAGTTTGGGGAGGGTCTTAATTAGTCAGAAAAGGCTGGAAAAAGAGATAATTAATCCAAACATGTGAAGCTCATTGTTCTTTGTGCCTGAAATACTTCTTAATACTTTAGGGGAACCAAACAGAATTCTGGTGGATTGAGGGGTTGAATAATAAATGACCCTCTGAATAAACTTTTCACAATTTAAAAAAAAAAAAATAAAGAAATAACATTCTTTTTTGCTGCAGTGCATTTCACACTTCCAGGCTGATCTACAGTCCAAATGTCACAATGCCAAGTTAATTCCGAATGTGTAAACCTGCTAAATCTGCAGGGGGTTGAATACTACTTGTAGGCACTGTATTTCCATGTTCTTCATGCAAATAAATACAGCTAATTCCACAAAATTAATAGCCAATATGATTTAATTATTTAACAGTAAATAGAGCCGAACCCCCAATAACAATGCCAGGACACTAATCTCATTGACGTTAGTGACAAAAACCGCCTTCAATAAATAATACTGGCAGCAGCATTCTGAGTAAGCTAAACATAACATTGTGCTTTTCTGCAGCCACTAGGGGGAGCACAGTGCACCAAAGGAGATAGTGAGTGTGTGTGTGTGTGTGTGTGTGTGTGTGAATATATATATATATATATATATGTGTATATATATATATATATATATATATATAATCAGCCCCATATATATATATATAATCAGACCCCGTCCTAGTGGCCGGAGACAGCAGCCATTGTGGTGGAATTGTCTGCTCTGCCCGATGTTCTCTCCTGTTTTGAGTCTAATCCGGAGATGAGATAAATCTGTGTCAGGTGCTTCAGGTGATGTGATGGCAGCTATGCACCGACATCCATCTCCACTGGTCACTGTTCTGTAACAGACTGAGGATAATTGACAGTTTGCATTTTTCAAATTAAAATCCAATGATCTTATTGGCTGCTAACTGTTGTCATACAACAAGTGGAATTTAAAGAAACAGGACGCTCTTATTTCTCTGCAGTGCATTTGATATATACAAGCTATGATTTTACTTATAATGTGAAGCTGTGGAGATTATCAGGGAAGCATTTCCATACAGAGTGATTGAAATTTCATTATTGATATATCAGAACAATAGGGATCTAATTCATTAGGGATCATTCATTAAGTCTTTGTACACACTAGTCTTTATGAAGGAACGTTTTGAAGCAAGATGCATCAAAGAGGCGCAAACCACTTAATGAATTTGGAGCATCTTCTCAGTGGTATGTCTCTGTATGTTTTGCTGGAAATGTTACTCCTCTCTGAAAATGGAGTAATATTTCTGATCTGAGTTACACTAAAGTGGTGTAACTTTTTATGGATTGGACCGATGGACACATCCACACCTTGTCCCAGCTATGCTCATCCCACTTTGGTGCAGCTTGCGGGATTGTCGTGAAAAATGTCTTTGCCAAATTTTGCTATTTTTCAAGGTGTTCTATATATTATTAGTTTACCATTGTGTCATAAAGTGCAATTTGCCTCATTGACTTGATGAAGCTTGTGAGAGTAAAACCATACTTCCCATCTGTCCTGGATTCAGTGGGACTGTCCAGATTTGAGGGCTCTCCCGTAGTTCTGCTGTTCACTGCTCTTGTCCCAACTCCTCACCTCAGTGCAGTGAATAAATTAACTCAAGAGCAGCACATAAATTAAATTCTCAACTGCTCTGGTTTCTCAGATGAGATTAGAGCTCTGCGTCAATAGGCAGCAGCTCTACCATTAATTAAGCCACTGCTTGTACTGAGATGCATAGGAGGATTTGGTAATCTTGACCTGTGTTGCAGGCAGAGAAGCCAAAAGCAAATTATTCAGCTACATAGAGATTTAGTATCTCTATGTAGGTGAATGAAAAAGTCAGATTCTTTTGTTCCTATAAAACTACTATAAAGAAGTGAGAAAAATAATATGACAAAAATATAAATTTATTTTCACCCTCTCTTAGAATCAAACCAGCAACTTTCAAACACATTGCAGCTCCCCTAGCTGTGGAGCCACAGGATCTAATGACACTAGAGAGAGGATTTTATACAGATGAAGCAGAAGCCTCTGCCTCCACAGCAGATTACACAGGACGTAGAGCTCCATTGTACACAGCAGCATCTCCGTGTCCTGTATTCTAGAGGCAGAGTAAAAGGGATTTTTTTTCTTCTAATAAAATTTAAAATAAATAAAAAAATAGAATAATGTAATTTTGAATGAGCATTTTTTAAAAATAATAAATTACACAAATGAGAAAATAACATGGACATATTTGATGTCCCTGTACTTGTAACATCCCTCACTACCAAATAGGTGTAGCTAGGGGCGTGGTCAAAAGTTGCCGCAGCACATTGTGAGCTCCCCATACTTTGTCCCTTTTTTTTTTTCAAAAGTTGGGAAATATGCCTACCATCAATTGGGAAAGGCAGATAAGCAATGGAGGAACAAGGTTCCCCCCGCCCCCCCAAAAACATCCAAGTCCTTGGTATCTGTGACATCTCATCTTCCTGGGTTTATTCAGGATTTTGAGGATGCGTTTTTTGAGACAAATTGTGAAGTTCTTCCTACGAAGAGGTCATATGATTGCACAATTGATTTCATACCAGGTGCCAAAATGACTATGTCCCATTTGTTTAATCTCGCTCTTCCAGAAAGAGATGCATTAAATGAGTAATCCAAAATAGTCTGGTGAAGGGGCATACACAGCCATCCACCTTTCCAGTAGCCATGAGTTTTTCAGTGTTAAGAAAAAAAATGGAGGTTTGCATCCATGCTTGGATTTTAGCGAGATTAATAAGATCACAGTTCACAATCCATATCCTTTATCTGTTATACCTAACCTGTTTAATCAACTAGCTGGAGCCAAATGGTTTTCTAAACTTTATCTTATGGGAGGATATGTATTTGGCAAGGTGATGAGTGGAAAATCGCGATCAATACACCTGAGGGTCTCTTTAAAATTTGGCGATGCTATTCGTGTTGACTTAGGCGGGCTTTGCATGCTGCGACATCAGTAACAATGTGTTACCGATGCTGCAGCGATAGTTCCGCCCCCGTCGCACGTGCAATATCTAGTGAAAGCTGCCGTAGCGATTATTATCGCTACGGCAGCTTTACACGCACATACCTGCCGTGCGACGTCCCTCTGGCCGGCGACCTGCCTCCTTCCTTAGGGGGGCGGGTCGTGTGGCGTCACAGTGATGTCACACGGCAGGCGGCCAATTGAAGTGGAGGGGCAGAGATGAGCAGGATGTAAACATCCCGCCCACCTCCGTCCTTCTCATTGCAGCCGGCGGCAGGTAAGGGGAAGTTCCTCGCTCCTGCGGCTTCATACACAGCGATGTGTGCTGCCGCAGGAGCGAGGAACAACATCGTACCTGTCGCTGCACCGGCATTATGGAAATGTCGGAGGCTGCAGCGATGATACGATAACGACGCTTTTGCGCTCGTTCATCGTATCAAAAAGGATTTGCACGTTGCGATATCGACTGCGACGCCGGATGTGCGTAACTTTCGATTTGACCCCACCGACATCGCACGTGCAATGTCGCAACGTGCAAAGCCGCCCTTAGGCTCCTGCGTTTTTTTCAGAACTTCATTAATGACATTTTTTTCCCTCTGATTGGTAGATTTGTTGTGATTTATTTGGATGACATATTGATTTACTCACGTTCTCATGAGGAGCATTATAAGCATGTTCGACAGGTTTTTCAAATTCTTCATGACAATCATTTATTTCACAGACTGGAGAAATCTCAATTTGAGGCTCAACAGGTATATTTTTTGGGTTATTTGGTTTCTTCGTTGGGGTTTAAGATGGACCCCGTTAAGGCACAGGCCATCCTGGATTGGGTATAGTCTGCTAATTTTAAAGCATTTCAGAGATTCTTAGGTTTTGCTCATTACGATAGAATGTTCATTAAGAATGTCTCAATTATTGTAAAGCTGATATGACCAAGAAGGGTACTGATTTTTTTTCTATTAGTCTAAAGAGGCTGCTGATGCCTTTTGCTGCTCTCAAGACAGCCTTTTGTAAGGCTCCGGTCCACAGTAAACCCAAAGTTAATTTACATTTCGTGGTCAAGGTAGACACCTCTTCTATGGGTTGGATGTGATTCTCTCACAAAAGATCGATGGTTACCTTCATCTTTGTGCTTTTTTTTTCTCAGACGTTCTCACAAATTCAGTATAACTATAATATTGGGAAATAAAGTTTATTTCAGGGCTAAAGCATTTTGCCAGTCCCTAGTGGGTTTTCTGTTACCTATCGATGTCCTGTCTCAGCTCTGGACTCACTTGTCCATGGACTTCATCACTGATCTACTTAATTCTGGTGCTAATACTGTAGTGTACATGGTGTGGACTATTTCAGCAAGATGGTTGATTTGGTTCCTCTTCAAAGATTGAGTGTAGCTACATCTTGCATATTGTGAAACTACATGGGATGCCTAAGAACATTATTTGCCGAAGGAGGAGTGTAGTTTTTTTTGGGCCATTGTTTTGCTCCATTAAACTTTCATTTTCCTCAAGTTTTCATCCCGAAAATAATGGACAGACAGAAAGGATGAACCAAGAGTTAGAACAGTATTTAAGATGTTTTGTTTATTCTAATCAGGACAGGGTGGACTTTCTGCCTCTTGCTGAGTTTGTGTTCAATGTTCGCATCTTTACAGCTACCAGTAACTTGCCTTTTTTTTTTTCTTCATCCTGTTTTTGGAACTTTTTAAAAATTGCAGTCCTTTCTACCAGAAGAAAAAACATTTTCTTCACATTTGATTAAGGCAGAGGTGAGGAACCTCCGGCCCGCAGGCCGCATGCAGCCCGCCATGACCTTTTCTGCGGCCCCCGGGCAGATTCCTGGGGGCGGCAGTGTTCGAGCCGCAGGCCACCGCCCCTTTAAATCCCCACATGCGCTGCTTGTGTGTACCAATGGGTTCTTCCACTGGCCAGTGCCAGCATGCGCAGGACTTAGTTTGTGGGTGGGCTTAGCACTCTGCGCTTCTGTCCCACAGCAGCTTCATAGATTCCAGTGGTGTGTTCCTGCCCTCTGCCCTCCGGAGCTCTGTGCCTGCCCTCTGCCCTCCGATGCTGTGTGTCCGCCCTCTGCCCTCCAATGCTGTGTGTCCACCCTCTGCCCTCCAATTCTGTGTGTCCACCTTCTGCCCTCCAATGCTGCGTATCCGGCGTCTGCTCTACGGTGCTGTGAGTCCGGCGCTGTTGTGTGTCCAGCGTCCACCTTCTGCTGCTGTGTGCCCCGTCCAGTCAGTGCTTTGTGCCACCCCCAGTTCTGTGTACCATCACCTTTCCCCGAGTTGCCTGCAATCCTCAATGCTGTGTGCCCCCCAGTGCTGTGTATCACCCCAGGTTTGTGTGCCCTACCCAGTGATGTCAGGGCTCCGTAAGTGCTGTGTGCCCCCCCAGTGATAGCTGTGCCTCCCCCCATTTATAGCTGTGCCTCCTCTGTGATAGCTGTGCCTCCCCCCCAGTGACAGCTATGCCTCCCCATTGATAAGTGTGCCTCCCCCCCAGTGACAGCTGTGCCTCCCCCCACTGATAGCTGTGCCTCCCCCAATGATAGCTGTGCCTCCCCCCAGTGATAGCTGTTCCTCTCCCAGTGATAGCTGTGCCTCCCCCAAATGATACTAGTGCTTCCCCCATGATACCTGTGCCTTCCCCCACTGATAGCTATGCCTCCCCTCCAGTGATAGATGTGCTTCCCCCCCATTGATGTCTATGCCCCCAGCACCTCTTGTGATGTCTATGCACCAGCCCCTCTTGTGTTGTGTATGCCCCCAGCATCTACTCTGATGTGTATGCCCCCAGCATCTCCCCTGATGTGTATGCCCCCATCATCCCCTGTGATGTGTATGCCCCCAGCATCTCCTCTGATGTGTATGCCCCCAGCGGCTCCTCTGATGTGTATGCCCCCGGATCTCCTCTGATATGTATGCCCCAGCGTCTCCTGTGATGTGTATGCCCCCAGCATCTCTTTTGATGTGTATGCCCCAAGCGTCTCCTGTGACTTATACATCACATTGCAGATTCTGGGAGCATATACATCACAGGAGGGGCTGGGGACAAGTCAGTTGTAGTAGTTTTGAGTTAAACCTTAGTTTACTTTATTTTCCATGTATGCACTATAGCACGCATAACAGTAGTTAAGGGCAAGGAGTACAGACAGGAGATGTTGATGTAACAGAACTGGATTGATTGTGTGTCATGTGGAACAGCAAGTACAAAGAAAGCTGGATATGCTTCATGGCACGTGGATCAGCAGCGCAGGAGTAGTGGATAGACACCCTGGGATTGCAGTACCGAATGTGTGGACATCACATTGAAGTGGTAAGGTAATGTACATCACCAGGTGCCTTGGTACAGTAGAGGTGAGTGTGCAGACAGCCCTTTGGATAAGCAGAACAATGTAATTAATGCACCCTAATATAGCAGAGCATAGTGAGCGTAAGAGAGGGAACAACAGAGAAGTGTAGACAGACTGATAACTTGATGCAGCAAAGCCGTGTGTGCAGACATCACCGTAGAACAGTGGAGACATGTAAGGACAGATACCTAGATGAACAGAGTCAAATGTGTGGATAGCATGCTGGAACAGAACAGCAGAGATGGCAGTCAGACAGCTGAATGTAGCACAGCTGAATGTGCCTAGAACACCTTTGAACAGCTGAGCTGAGACATAAATTAGCCACCTGGATGTAGCAGAACCGCATGAGCAGGTAACATTCTGGAACAACAAAGCTGAGGCGGCAGTCTGGCTCCTAGATGACCAGAGATGAATGCCCCAACAACGCCTTGGAACAGCTGAGCTGTGTCAGCAGGGCTGAATACGTAGCAGGGCCAAACGTGTGAACAGTACCTTGGCGTAATAAATCTGAGATGGGAATCAGGCTCCTACATTATCAAAGTTAAATGTGGGGACGCACCTTGTCACAGCAGGAGAGAGATTTCCAGAAGGCACACTTGACTAGTTGCAGTAGCGCCAAGCAATAGGAAATCGAGGATAATAAAATGGCTATCTCATGGGATGCACATGATAGCAGCTAAATATTACAAAGGCCTGGAAAGACTAATCTGAAGTCCACACCGGGATATGTTTACACAACATTCATTAGTACAGAGGGCATCAGGTAAGAAAGTAACAGATCCTGGTGCTGGAATGGGGACAGGTGAGTTTCGAAAACCCGTTGGAACCAGTGAGAAAAAAAACTATTGTATCTTTGCTCCAGGGTCCCCAGCAGTCTGTGACTGGCGGTCACTAACATTCAGGCCACCTGCTTAAACTTAGTGTAAATATTCACTAGCTCAGTTTTATGGACCGGAGGCATACTGAGCAACTTTTGGTAACAAAGTGATAGACTTTTATAATTTGTCTAAAAGTGAGCTTACAATTTTACCAGGCTCATCTCAGCAAAACATATAATATCAGTGAAGTGATCATTGAAGTGTCATTCAGTATGAAACATCACATTCTGAAAAGACACGCCTTAACCAGGAATGATAACGTACCGTCTATGCATGCACAACAGAACGCTGCCTGTTTTGGAATGCGTACAATTTTAGGGTGTGTACATGCATCTTCCGAGGATTTATATATAAATATATACTAAAGTCCTGACTATATTTCCAGCCGTAAATCTTAACCAACATCTTTCAAGAACAAGCAAAAATGCTGAGGAAGCATCAAACCCATTTTTAGTACTTTAAGAATCACATGGAAGGAAATGTGGTAAATTCATGTGAATAGACAGAGATGGCACCAACAGAGGGACAGGGGATATCCTGTTAACACATGCAGGAAACCAGTGTGGAACGCAAACAATGTAATGACATCGAGACGTGAGTTCACTGCACTAGATGAATGGAACTATGTAAACATAAATATGATTGAGAAAATCGTAATGTCAACCAAAAATAATCCTTCCCAGACCGGAGAAAACCCACACAAAGTGCCTAACGGCTTCTCATTTTCTGCTCATTCTTGTAGGAATTACATATTCATGGTGTAATATAAAGATTCTATTAGCCAAAGTCGAGTGAAACAAGTAAATAAATACATTGTGTAATACATTTTGGATCTTTCAGCAGTTAGTAGATCTCCATAATGAAATGCATGTGCAGTATTCATGGTGATCTATGACTGGGAATTTCTACACTCCAATTCAGTCTATAGGGTACTTTACACGCTGCGATATCACTAACGATTTATCGTCAGGGTCACGGTGTTTGTGACGCACATCCGGCGTCATTAGCGGCATCACAGCGTGTAACACGTACGAGCGACCTTAAACGATCGCAAAAGAGACAAAAATCGTTGGTTTTGGAAAGGTCGTCCAAACACCAAAAATCGTTGTCTCGTACGTAGCGATGTTGTTCCTCGTTCCTGTGGCAGCACACATCGCTATGTGTGACACCGCAGGAGCGACGAACATCTCCTTACCTGCGTCCACCAGCAATGCGGAAGGAAGGAGGTGGGCGGGATGTTATGTCCCGCTCATCTCCGCCCCTCCGCTTCTATTGGCCGGTCGATTTGTGATGCTGCAGTGATGTCGCTATGACGCCGAACGCACCTCCACCTTGAAGGCGGGATTGTTTGGCAGTCATAGCGACGTCGCTGACAAGGTATGTGCGTGTGACGCTGCCGTAGCGATAATGTTCGCTACGGCAGCGATAACCAAATGTCGCACGTACGACGGGGGCGGGTGCTATCGCACTAGACATCGCTAGCAATCGCTAGCGATGTCGCAGCGTGTAAAGCACCCTTATGTCTAGAACTTATGGCGATGTCTACGAGTCTAGTGAATTGGATGCATGACCACAACTGGGCGTTTTCCAGAATTTTGGTACTTTTTTGAATCCTCTGAGTTTTTTTCCAAACAGACAGTTAGGTCCTGAAATATTTGGAAATTGACTGAATCTTTGTGAATACTTTTATTGTTAATTTAAAATTAAAAAATTCAGATGTAATTCAAGTATAGACATTCAGGTTTACCTAATCCCTTCACCCTCCAGACTGTTTTCACCTTCATGACTAGGTCAATTTTTTTAATTTGTCACTTTATGACTAGTGATAGGCAAGCGCTAAAATGCTTGAATGCTCGTTACTCAATTCGAGCTGGTCAGACGCTTGGACGAGTTCAACGCGAGTAACGATCATTTGGAAAGTGAATGGCTGCGCATTTCGGATTTCCACCCACATAAATCCAGCCTGTCATGATTCTGATTAGTGGCTCTGTTCTCCTGCAAAGCCGATGTGTATTTTTGTAGTTTTCTCTGGTGGACTGTTTGTGTCGGCGTTGGGCCCTGTAGGAGGGGCCTGTTTGTTGGAGCCTCGTTCTGGGTGATGGCTCTGCTTTATTTTGGAGTTACTTCACCCAGAACGTTGCCAATAAGAGTTTCGTTATCGCAGCAGTTGTTGCTGGCTCCCATGAGTAACTTTTGTTGATCTTGTCCAGCTTCCTCATTCCTAGTACCCTCCTCTGGCTACACTCCCTGACAGAAGTTCTATCGCTTATCCATATTATGTAAATAAAAGCTTATAACCTGACTTTAAATTCTTCCATTGGTTTTATAAATTACTCTCTTGAAAGCTGAAACCCTCCCAAATTTGGTTTAGGTTATGAAAATAAAGTTGCTGCAAAGCTAAAAATTGATCATTTAATGAACACAGAAAGGTCAGATTTTAGCAACACAAAAGTTTTGTCACCCACAGAAAGTAATGTAAAATTCAAACAAATAATTAACTTCTAATACAAAGATATGTTGCATAACATTGGTGAATGAAGTTGTGGTGCTATTAGAGCCATATTTAATATTTTGTGTGACTTCCATGAGCTTGAAGGACTGCATCCATGCGGTTCAACAATGATTCATACAATTTATTGATGAAGTCATCAGGAATAGCAAAGAATGCAGCCTTACATGCCTCCCAGAGTTCATCTACATTTTTTGGTTTTGTCTTCTAAGCTTCCTCTTTTATCCTACTCCAAACATGCTCAATGATGTTCATGTCTGGTGACTGGGCTGGCCAGTCCTTGAGCACCTTGCCCTTATTTGCCAGGAGGAACTTTGTTGTAGAGATGGATGTATGAGATGGAGCACCGTCCTGCTGCAGAATTTGACCCCTTTTATGATTGGAATGAAAGAGGTAGCTAATATTTCTTCATATTTTAGGCTATTGATATTGCCTTCCACCTTGCAAATGTTTCGCACACCCCCTTACTGAATGTAACCCCAGACCATGATCTTTCCACTACCAAACTTAACTGTTTTCTGGGTGTATTTTGGATCCATACGGTCTCCAGTAGGTCTCCTGCAGTATTTGCAGTGGCTGTGGTGTAATTCAACTGAAGATTCAGCAAAGAAATCCACCTTCTGCCACTTTTTCAGTATCCATCTGTTTAGCAGTCTGTGGGACTTGGCAAATGACACACGTTTTTTTAATTTCCTTTTGTTTAGTGCTGGAATCTGGGCACTGATTCGACCATGGAGATCATTTTGAGACAGAATTCTACAAACTGTTCTAGTTGACACAGGGACTTGAGGTGACCAGACCAGTTGGAGCTCTGCTGCAGTGGAAGAGGGACTGGCTTTGGATTTTCTAATCAACAAACGTTCCTCCTGAGCAGTTGTCTTGCGGGGTCTGCTGGGCTTGTCAAAAACATCTCCAGTCTCTTGAAATCTTTTTTTAATTCTTTGTACTTGACACTGAGACACATTAAAGGTGCCAGCAACCTCTGCAGTGGATTTGGTCTTCAGCCTCTTGATAATCAAGATTTTGGTTGCAGGGTAATTTTTTGGCATGTTGTCAGAGGTCAAGTTGCAGTTCAAGTGATGGTCTGGGGTGCTGGGTTTCTTTTTATACACACCCACTAATTAACCGATCATTTAGTGAGCACAGGTGAGGATGTAAACTAGGATTGGGTGCATTATATGACAAGGCGACAAAACTTTTATCTTGCCAAAATCTGACCTTTCTGTGTTCATTAAATGATCAATATTTCAGCTTTCCAGCAACTTTATTTTCATAACCTAAACCAAATTTTGGAGGTTTTCAGCTTTTAAAAGAGTAATTTATAAAACCAATGGATGAATTTAAAGTCAGGTT
The DNA here is from genome assembly GCF_048569485.1 of Anomaloglossus baeobatrachus. Classification (NCBI taxonomy): domain Eukaryota; kingdom Metazoa; phylum Chordata; class Amphibia; order Anura; family Aromobatidae; genus Anomaloglossus; species Anomaloglossus baeobatrachus. The sequence goes on from NC_134358.1 coordinate 465,340,425, forward strand.
ATCAGCTTTTATTTACATAACATGGATAAGCGACAGAACTTCTGTCAGAGAGTGTATATCCCCAAAATTAACTTGACTCCCTGATTCCCGGCTTCACAGGAACTAAAGCAATGTGGAAGGAAAATATTTACAGTTTACTTTTTCCCACAAAAATATTACACAAGGGTAACAACAGAAAAGCCACTGAACAATTTGCTATGTAATTTCCCTTGAGTACAACAATACCCATGTGGATTGGAAATCTACTGCTTGGGCGCACAGCAGTTCTTGTAAGTGAAGGCGTGCCATTTGAATTTTAGAGAACAAAATTGTCTGGAATAGATAGTGGACACCATGTTGCATTTGCAGAGCCCCTGATGTGCATAAACAGTCGAAACCTCCCATTTTGGAAACTAGACCCCTCTAGAAATGTATCTAGATGCTTGGTGAGTACCTTAAACCCACAGCTATTTCATAGAATTTTATAATGTTGAGCTGTGAAAATGAAAAAAAGTAGGTCACCATGATAATGATTGTGCCGTTACGATGACGTCATGTGGGCACCGATCATACCAAAGAGGGCAGTGCACTCCCTCTCCCGGGTCGCTAAATACAGCGATCGATATCGATCACGGCAATCAGGGGGTTAAACAGGCAGGGACAGTGCGATGACCGTCACTGGTTGTGACAGCTAGGGCTTGGCTGTCATGTAAGCTGAGCTCCTGACGGCGATCGAGTGGGCCCAGCTCCTGTACCTACACTATCACCAGGACGTACCCAGTATGTCCAAGGTCGGTAAGGGGTTAAAGGGGTTGAATAAAATGATCCTGTGAAATATTTAGGAATTGCAGCCATTTTTCTACAAAGTTTCAGTTGCTGCTTATTTGTGGGTCCTTCTGCCTTAACTTTTCTCTTAAAGGGAAAGTGTCATCCAAAAAAATAAAAATTTCAATAACTGAAAAAATGTAAAGTATTAATGTTTTAATGCTTTCTTTAAATATTATTATTTGCTTTTAATTGAGCAAAATATAAAAAAAAAATAAAAAGTTAGATATTTTCCACTCTTAAACACTAGGGAGAGCAGCTACTGAAATCCTACTGTAGAACTAGCTCACATTACAGCTGTAGTAAAAGTGGGTGGAATCTGCCCTCCTGTGTGTGATGTCACCAGTGTTATTTTATGAGGTTATAACTCTACAAAGCTTCAATACATCTCAGTTATTCTGAGACTGTATTTTTGTGACTTTTTGTTCTTCATGGTATTAATAAATTTAGAACAATATTTTTTGTGTTTCTTTGTGGAAATATTGGAAATTTGGAGAAAATTTTGAAACTTTTGCAGTTTTCAAACTTTTATATTTTTGCCCTTAAACCATGGTTATGTCATACAAAACAATTAATGAATAATATTTACCACATCTCTACTTTACATCAGCATAATTTATTTACCATAATGTTTTTTTCTTAGCAAGTGAGAAGGGTTAAAAGTTTTATCAGCAATTTCTCATTTTTCCAACAAAATTGAGAAAACCATCTTTTTTAGGGACCACATCATATTTGAAGGGACTTTGAGAGGCCTAGGTTACAGAAAATACCCAAAAGTGGCACCATTCTAAAAATTGCACCCGTCAAACTGCTCAAAATCAGATCCAAGAAGTTTATTAACCCTTCAGTTGCTTCACAGAAACTAAAGCAATGTGAAGGAAAAAAATGAAAATTTTACTTTTCCCACAAAAATGTTACTTTAGCCCTAAATTTTGCATTTTCCCAATGGTAACAAGAGAAATTTGTTGTAACCATAACATTTGTTGTGCAATTTCTCCTGAGTACACCAATACCTCATATGTGGTAAAAAAAAAAAAAATCCCCTCGTGTTTGGAGACACGACAGGGCTCGAAAATGAATGAGCCCCATTTTGAAAATGCAAAATTGTCTGGAATCATTGTAGACGCCATGTAAGATTTGGAGAGCACCTGATGTGCCTAAACAGTGGAACCCTCCACATGTGACGCCATTTTGGAAACAAGAACCCTCAAGGAATTTATTTAGATCTGTGGTGAGCACCTTGACCCAGGGGCGGACATTGATTGCAAAGGATCCCTTTGAAAGAATTGACCATGCTGCCCCCCCCCCACGCCTCTTGGGGTCTTCCATTTAAAGTTTTATTTTATTCATCATCTTGCATTGGGTAAAAGAAATAATAAAGTAAGAGTTACCCAATTTTCAAATGGCCAAGTAATGTCTGTCTGCTACTGGTCTGTCTATGTTTACAGGCTGCAGCGATAATGTGACACATTACCACTTTAGCTAATCATGGGGCTCAGCATCTTGTGGCATCTACCTTGGCATGACGGCTGAGCTCAGTGATTGACTCCACAAGTCACGTGTTTTAGTCATGACATCAGTGCTGCAGCCTGAAAACATGGACCAGAGCAGTAGCAAAGGGTAATTGCTGGTCCTGAGGATAAGTGACTCTGATTTTATTGTATTTCCCTTGCACTAGCCTAAGGGCATTAACAAAAATAAACCAGAAAATATATACAGTGGCATGCAAACGTTTGAGCACCCCTGGTCAAGTTTACTGATATTCTGAACAATTAAGCAAGTTGAAGATGAAATTATCTGTAAAAGCCATAAAGTTAAGGATAACATATATCCTCTGCATTTTAGACAAAAATATATATATATTTTTTACATTTTTAAATTCACAACAAAAAATAAAGTTGGCCAATGCAAAATATTGGGTACCCTGCATGGTTAGTACCCTGCAGCACCCCCTTTGGCAAGTATCAAAGCTTGTAAATGTTTTTTGTAGCCAGCCAAGAGTCTTTCAATTCTTGTTTGAGGGATTTTCATGCTTTCTTCCTTGGAAAAGTCTTCTTGTTCTGTAAGATTCCTGGGTCCTCTTGCATGCACTGCTCTTTTGCGGTCTAGCCACAGATTTTCAATGATGTTCAGATCACGGGACTGTGAGGGCCATTGTAAAACCTTCATCTTGTACCTTTTGACATAGGCTAATGTGGATTTTGAATTGTGTTTAGGATCCTTATCCATTTGTAGAAGTCATCCTCTTTTCAACTTCAGCTTTTTTACAGATGGTGTTATGTTTGCTTGAAGAATTTGTTAAACTTTAATTGAATCCATTCTTCCCTCTACCCGTGAAATGTTCCCAGTGCCATTGGATAGAACACAACCCAAAGCATGATTAATCGAACCCAATGCTTAATGGTTTTCGAGATATTCTTGTCATGACATTCTGTCTCCTTTTTTTCCCAAACATTTGGTTTGATCATTGTGGCCAAGGAGTTCTATTTTAACCTCATCAGTTAACACGACTTATTTCCAAAATACATCAGTCTTGTTTAGATGTTATTTTGCATACTTCTGATGCTAAATTTTATGGTTAGGACGCAGGAGAGGTTTTCTTCAGATGACTCTTCCATGAAGGCCATTTTTCTGTAGGTGTCTCTGAACAGTAGAACAATGTACCACAACTCCAGAGTCAGCTAAATCTTCCTGAAGGACTTTTGCAGTGAAGTGAAGGTTCTGATTTGCCACTCTAGCAATCCTACGAGCAGCTCTCACAGAAATTTTGCTTGGTTTTCCAGACCTTATCCTGACCTCCACTGTTTCTGTAAGTGCCATTTCTGAATTACTTTTCGAACTGAGGAAAGGGCAACTTGAAAACGCTTTGCTATTTTCTTCTAGCTTTCTTCTGCTTTGTGGGCCTTCACCATTTTGATTTTCAGAGTGCTAGGCAGCTGCTTTGAAAAACCCATGGCTGTTGTTTTATTTGCACAAGGTTAGAGGAAGCTGGGTTTTTATAAAGCTGTGAAATTTGCATCACCCGCCCTTTCCTAACTATGATAATGAACAAGCCACAAACCTAAAGCCCGCTTTGCATGTTACAATTCTGCATACGATATTGTATGCGATCGTAACCACCCCCATCGTATGTGCGGCACATTCAATTTTGTTGAAATGATTAACCCCTGTCACACGTACTTACCCATCTATACGACCTCGATGTGGGCGGCGAACATCCACTTCATGGAGTGGGAGGGACGTTCAGCGTCACAGCGACGTCTCGCGGAAGCCAGCCAATAGAAGTGGAGGGGCGGAGATGAGCGGGACGTAAACATCCCGCCCACCTTCTTCCTTCCGCATTGCTGGCCGAGAGCCGCAGGTAAGATCTGTTCATCGTTCCTGGGGTGTCACACACTGCGATGTGTGCTACCCCAGGTACGATGAACAACCTGACGTTCAATTTATGAGGAATGAACGACGTGCATGCGATGAACGTTTTATCGTTCATTCGCAATCGCACCTAGCTGTTACACACTACAGTGTACCTTACGATGCCGGATGTGCATCACTTACGACGCAACCCCGCCGACACATCGTAAGATATATTGTAGTGTGTAAAGCGGGCTTTACAGGCTAATTAAGGTCTGAAATGATAGTCAAAGTTATCTAAGGACACAAATCTCCAAGGGTGTTCAAACTTTTGCATTGGCCCATTTTCGTTTTTGTAGTTTTTAAAATGTTAAAGATGAAAATATTTTTTTTTGTTCTTACCTAAAATATAAAGGAAATGTGTCATCTTCAACTTTATGCCTTTTAGAGATCATTTAATTTTCAATTTGATTAACTGTTCACAATAACAGTAATTTTGACCAGTGATGCTCAAACGTCTGCATAGCACTGTATACACACAGGCACATCTCAATAAATTAGAATATCATCAAAAAGTTAATTTATTTCAGTAATTCAATACAAAAAGGAAAACACATATATTATATATAGTCATTACACACAGAGTGATCTATTTCAACTGTTTATTTCTGTTAATGTTGATGGTTATGGCTTACAGCCAATGAAAACACAAAAGTCATTATCTCAGAAAATTAGAATATTATATAAGACCAACTGAAAAAATGATTTTAAACTCAGAAATGTTGGCGCCTACTGAAAAGTCTGTGCAGTAAATGCCTCAATACTTGGTCCGTGCTCCTTTTGCATGATTTACTGCATCAATGTGGTGTGGCATGGAGGCGATCAGCCTATGGCACTGCTGAGGTGTTATGGAAGCACAGGTTGCTTTGATAGCAGCCTTCAGCTCATCTGCATTGTTGGGTCTGGTGTCTCTCATCTTCCTCTTGACAATACCCCATATATTCTCTATGGGGTTTAGGTCAGACGAGTTTGCTGGCCAATCAAGCACAGCAATACTGTGGTTATAAAACCAGGTATTGCTACTTTTGACAGTGTGGACAAGTCCTCCTGGACAAATGAAATTTCCATCTCCAAAAAGCTTGTCGGCAGAGGGAAGCATGAAGTGCTCTAAAATTTCCTGGTAGATGGCTGTGCTGACTTTGGTCTAGACAAAACACAGTGGACCTACACCACCAGATGACATGGCTCCCCAAACCATCACTGATTGTGGAAACTTCACACTAGACTTCAAGCAGCTTGGATTGTTTCCTTCTAAACTCTTCCTCCAGACTCTGGGACCTTGATTTCCAAATGAAATGCCAAATTTACTTTCATCTAAAAACAACACCTTGGACCAGTGAGCAACAGTCCAGTTCTTTTCCTTATAGGCCCAGGTAAGACGCTTCTGGCATTGTCTATTGGTCATGAGTAGCTTGACACAAGGAATGCGAGAGTTGTAGCCCATGTACTGGATACATCTGTTTGTGGTGGCTCTTGAAGCACTAACTCCAGCAGCAGTCCACTCCTTGTGAATCTAACTAAAATTTTTGAATGGCCTTTTCTTAACAATCCTATCAAGGCTGCGATTATCCTGGTTGCTTGTGCACCTTTTTGCTACCACACTTTTTTCTTCCACTGAAGCTTGGATATAGCCCTCTGTGAACAGCCAGCTTCTTTGGCAATGACCTTTTCTTTTGTGGCTTAGCCTCCATGTGGAGTGTGTCAGTGACTACCTTCTAGACATCTGTCAAGTCCAGCAGTCTTCCCCATGATTGTGTAGCCTACTGAACCAGACTAAGGCACCATTTTAAGCGCTTAGGAAGCTTTTGCAGGTGTTTTATGGTAATTATTCTAATTTTATGAGATAATGACTTTTGGGTTTTCATTGGCTGTAAGCTATAATCCTCAACATTAACAGAAATAAACACTTGAAGTAGATCACTCTGTAATGACCCTATACAATTTGTGTTTCCCTTTTTAAATTGAATTACTGAAATAAATTAACTTTTTGATGATATTCTAATTTATTGAGATGCACATGTACTAAATATATACACAGACACATATACTATATATACACACGGCACATATACTATACATACACACACTGAACATATACACATATACTGTATACAGTGAAGGAAATATTTATTTGATCCCTTGCTGATTTTGTAAGCTTTCCCACTGGCAAAGACATGAACAGTCTATAATTTTAATGGTAGATTAATTTTAACAGTGCGAGATAGAATATCCAAAATAAAATCTAGAAAATCACATTGTATAAATTATATCAATTTATTTGCATTTTGCAGAGAGAAATAAGTATTTGATCCCCTACCATCGATTAAGAGTTCTGGCAAATACAGACCACTAAAATGCTTCTAATCAACTTGTTACCTGAATAAAGACAGCTGTCTTCAATTGTCACCTGTATAAAAGACTCCTGTCCACAGATGCAATTAATCAGTCAAACTCTAACCTCTTCAACATGGGCAAGACCAAAGAGCTTTCTAAGGATGTCAGGGACAAGATCATAGACCTGCACAAGGCTGGACTGGCTACCATACTGTCGCGGGCGGAGGAGGGGACGCCGCGCTCTCCCTCTGCTGCTCGGGTCCGGCTGCCGCGGCTTCTGCGGCCTGCCGCTGCTCGGTGGCTCGAGCGATGGGCCGGTTCCCGGGGACTCGAGCGGCGCTCCTCGCCCGTGAGTGAAAAGGGGAATTGGTGTTTTGGGATAGTTTATTGTCCGTGACGCCACCCACGGTTGTGGTGATTTGTTAACACCACCGCTGCTCTGTATGGGAAGCCCGGGAGTGATGGTATGGAGCAGCCAGTTGTTGTGTTGCCCCTCCGTGGGTAGGGGTTGGTGATCCCGGGGCCCAGTGATGGGGTGTTGAATGGTGGACAGGCGGGCTATGGGGCCTGTGGAGGTGCAGGGGCGCAGGGGCAGCGCTGTGCCGCACGGCACGGAGGTACTCACTCAGCCAGTAAACACGACACAGTTCTCGGTAAACAAACGGCTGGTTGGACGGGTCCCTCGGACGGTTCACGGTGCTGATGTTCCCTGCAGTTAGTGGTGACGGTCTCTTCCCTGCACCTATGAAAGTCTCTTTGGTAGCGATGGGTTCCCACCGGTTACCCACTCCTCGGCTTCAAGCTGGGCCGAAGGAGCTTTACTCTTGCCCGCAGGCGCTGGCCCTGGGAAACTGGTGCCTTGGCGGTGGCGGTGTCTCCCCTTATCGGTCGGACTGTTGCCTTCAATCGGGACTTGGTTGTTAGGAGACAGACGTCCCCTTCACTGACGGATTTGGCAAATTATGGCGACTCCTAGCCTTGCCGGGATCCGAAAGGCCCCTGCCCTGGTGCTGACTGTTCTTCGTATACTGCTCCGGTACCGCCGGGTCACCACCCGTCCGCGGTCCTTCCAGCAACCTCCGAGCAGTCCCCCTGCAGACTATCACCGCCGTCTGCTGACCTTGCTGTCACAGTCCGGGGCACACACCCGGACCAACTTCAGGCTTTACTACTCTCACTTTTCTGTCACTTCAGCTTTCCTCCTTTACCACTTCACTGTTTTACTCCTTACTCCTCCACTTCCCTAGCTTAACTCCCTTCTTCTTCCTGTCCAAACTCTATCTGCCTGGTTCCTCCCGCCTCCAGGGCTGTGTACTCCTCGGTGGGCGGAGCCAACCGCCTGGCCCACCCCCTGGTGTGGACATCAGCCCCTGGAGGAAGGCAACAAGGATTTTGGGTTAGCTTGGTGTTCCTGCAGGGAATGTGGGGTGCGTGTGGTGTTGTGACCTGTGATCCCTGGCTTGCCCAGGGCGTCACAATACCATAAATAGGACACTGGGTGAGAGGGAGACAACTGTTGGTGCAATAGTAAGAAAATGGAAGAAATACAAAATGACTGTCAATCAACATCCATCAAGGGCAACATGCAAACTCTCACTTCGTAGTGTATCCAGGATCAAGAGGAAGGTGAGAGATCATCCTAAAACTACATGGTGGGAACTTGTTAATGATCTCAAGGCAGCTGAGACCACTGTCACCAAGAAACCCATTGGTAACACATTACACCGTAATGGCTTAAAATCCTGCATTGCCTGCAAAGTCCCACTGCTGAAGAAGGCCCATGTGCAGGCCTGTCTGAAGGTTGCAATGAACACCTGGATGATTCTGAGAGTGATTGAGAGAAGGTGCTGTGGTCAGATGAGACAAAAATTGAGCTTTTTGGCCTTAACTCAATCCGCCATGTTTGGAGGAAGAGAAATGCTGCCTATGACCCAAAGAACACCGTCAAGCATGGAGGTGGTTTTGGGGTGTTTCTCTGCTAAGGGCACAGGACTACTTCAGCACATTAATGGGACAAAGGATGGACCTATGTATTGTAATGTAAAAAAAAAAAAAGGAAAAATACTTTAAACTTAAAAGTTTAAAAACTGAAAAATAGTGTGTGTAAAGAAGACTATTCCAAAACAAGGAAGAGGATCCTTTAAATAGACAGTAATAATTATATAATTTCATTCTATTTTCCTTAAGGCAACTAAATTACTATTTGCCTCACCAAATATATAATTTTAATGACACTCTGGCCTTAGATAAATTATGAACAGTAATTATCCTCCTTCTCCATCACATTGAGCCAGAGTAAGCTCTCTCTCTATTCTATGCGCAATAGGGCTGGCATCATTCAGTGAATGGGTCAGTAGAATTTTTTTCAAAATGCAGCATGTTCTTAGTATGGACTTTTTTTTTAGCATTTCTAGACAATTATGGATTTTCCAGCTCTTTCTGTATGCTTGTAATGAAGCTTTGTACCTATGTCAGCACATGTATTCACTTCTTATTTGCATACTACAAGGTAGATGTATGACAATGGCATCAGCGCTTTACATGTTAAAGAGAAATGACAGCGTGTCCTTAATGGGTTAAAATTCAATAGGTATTTTTGTGTGAGTTGAGCCTGCATAAGTCTATGGTAAGGTTTCACTGTAGGACAGTAAGTAATATGGGAAACTTGCTCTACGTTCACCCTTTATTTTGTGACTGACAACTCCTGCCTGTACTTGAGATCAGAAGAACTCTCGGAAATGTTACCCATGAGTGGATTTAACAAGCATATCCTGCTTCGCAAACAGTTTTGTGCAGTTGTTAAAAAGTACATTCTAATTTGCTCAGTTTACTGGGTAGATTCTGCTTTGGGCCAAACTGAGAGAATAGAGACTAAAGAACAAAAGAATACCCGTAATATTCACCCTTTAAGCTCCATATAATCTATACTTTCTATAGGATATCAGGACCCAGACCCAGAGACATTTTTTTCTATCAACCGATGCTGCAATCCAAGACGTAGTTCCAATAGTTCCAAGATGTGATCTGTGAAGGACAGTCTGACAAGCCAGGGTCAGTATAGACAGTCTTCTCAGTGCGGTAATCTTCTTGCATGTCAGAGCAGGTAGGGTTCCTCCAACACGGTAAGCTGTCAGAAGTTCAGGGCAGGCAGCAGACAAAAATAATGTCAGGATAAGCTGGGTTGGTAACAAGAAACATTGACGGTGTCAATATAAGGTAATTGATGGGTAAATAAACATGCCATATAATTTTCTTTTAAGCTGCTTTTTATTGTAGTAACTAGAAATAGGCCCGATGCGATGTGAAATGAACATCTGTCTTTGCTTAGTGGTGCTGACAGGAGCAGTGGACATGTGTCACACTGTTTGCGCTTTCCAATATATCTGTTGTATGTCATCGTTTATGTATTGTACTGTATGTGTTGCATTATTTGACGTCTTTCACCCCTGTGCACTGTCTCTTCCTTGTTGTGTGCTGTATATTGGTATCTGGTGTTCTGTTTCTTAAGCCATGCTGTGCATACGTGTCATCTGTATACATGTGTGTGTATATGGCTGTACGCTGTGCGTATGTATCGTCTGTGTACATGTGTGGGTGTATGGCTGTACGCTGTGCGTACATGTCATCTGTGTACATGTGTGTGTATATGGCTCCACACTGTGTGTATGTGTCGTCTGTGTACATGTGTGTGTATATGGCTGCACGCTGTATGTGTCATCTGTGTACATATGGCGGTATGCTGTGTGTACGTGTCATCTGTGTACATGTGTGTGTATATGGCTGTACGCTGTGTGTACGGGTCATCTGTGTATATGTGTGTGTATTCTCTCTCTGTCTCTCTCCCCCCCTTTCCCTGGAGAAAACACGGGTCTTTTAAATAAAAAGATTTTCTATATTCACCTGTATCCAGTGATGCTGTCTCCGTCTCTGCTGGACAGGTGACTATACGTGTGTGTGTGTGTGTGTGTGTCTGTGTTCAGTGTATACATGCGTTGCGTGTGTGGGACAGGATCAGGACATGCATATGGAGTTTATGGTGGATTAATAAGTGACCTTGTGTAACCTACACTGTCTTCTATGTGTTATATGGGAGTTTAATTATTAGGATTGTGATCCTTATTATCTTGTATTTTATCCTATATTTTTTATCCAAGGGTATGCTATTCCCCAATTGGGACTTCTTTTCCTCCCCCAAACCTCATTTTTCTGATATCTTCACATGTTCTAATCATTCAGGTTTTTAACCTATCTGCCAATTTACTGGCTGTATTTATGCACATTTTCTACAATATAAAGCAGCTTAAAAGAAAATTATATGGCACGTTTATTTACCAATCAATTACCTTATATTTCCACCATCAATTACCCCTATCTTTTCTATGGTTTCTCATTAATGTGCTTATGGGGTTAAGGTATTATCATGAGATCTAATTGTCTTGGTAATTTTTTCATAACAAGAACATTACAGCACATCCCCTTTGCACAGTTATTGGAATAGGAACCTAATTGCTTAGGCAAAGAGCAATGGAGGAGGATGCCTTAAAGTGAACCTGTCAGGTGCCATATGCACACGGAACCATAGGCAGTTCTTGGTGCATCTTGCTAATCCCTGCCCAGCATCAGACTGGCTACCGTCGGAATCACCAGTAATGACAGGCCTGGGTTCAGTTACCTGCATTGCCCTCCGGAGCTCTCACCTGAACTCTAGAGTGCAGCCTAGACTGCACCGCGAGCGCCGAGTGATTGATTCCCCGGTGATTGTGATTCAGTTCATGACAGCTGCGGACAGGCCGTGCTGATCTCAGGTGCTCTCACCTGAACTCCGGAGATCAGCCCAGCCTGTCTGCAGCTGTCATGAACTGAACCGCAATCACCGGGGAATCAATCACTCAGCACTCGCGGTGCAGTCTAGGCTGCACTCCGGAGCTCAGGTGAGAGCTCCGGAGCGCAATGCAGGTACCTTAATCCAGGCCTGGCATTACTGGAGATTCCTCCGGTAGCCAGTCCGACGCTGTCCCTGCCTAACTGTCCCAGTATACTCTAGCATAAATAAAGAGATCTTTAGAAAAAGTAAAATACGTTTATTATATGCTAATGAGGCCCACGACTAGTCACAACGGCATGAGTTCCCTTGGCTAACCAACCCACATAGCATGTCAGCTTGCCCCTGTGGACATACTAACATGCTAATGAATGCGCAGAGCTTTGCTGCACATACCTCACTCTTCATGGTGGCCGGCAGAGGATGGATGCACACTGCGCATGATTCGGAGTCCCCTGGACTTCCGATCATGCGCACTAAATTGATGCCGGGTGTAAGCTTCCCGGCTTCAGTGAAGTATAGTGCGCATGACCAGAAGTGCTGAGGACTCCGGATCATCTGCAGTGCCATCCATCCTTCCTCAGCCAGCTGCCATCAAGACTGAGGTATGTGTGGTGAAGCTGCGCATTCATTAGCATGTTAGTACATCCCACAGAGGTGTGCTAACATGCTATGTGGGCTGGCTAGCCAAGGGAACTCATGCCCTTGCAACTAGTCCCTGGCCTCAATAGCATACAATAAACGATCTTTAGAAATACTTTTCTAAAGATCTCATTATCTATGCTAGTGTATACAGGGACAGTTAGGCAGGGATTAGCAATATGCACCTGTAGCGCCCCACGGGGCAGGCAGTTAACCTACTCATTGCCGGACCGTCGACGGTCTAGCCCAGCTCCGTTTCCCTGAGGCGAACAGAAGATGGCTGGGGAAGGATGATGGGGGTAGTAGTGAGGTGAATGTCGTGACGCCACCTGTGGTATGCGGCCAGGGAAGTAGCCACCACTGCTGTCGCTGTCCTCCAGGGCAGATGGATGGTATCACTCCCCACAGGTGGAGCGGACCCCGGGGAGGATGATGAAGGGAGTAGTAATAGCGGGCGCCTAAGCACTGAGTGGCGGTGCCGGGAATCAAGAGACAGAGTCTATGGCTGCAATTCCAGGTTATTTACTCAATCCTTGTTTTGTGCCGCTTACCCGGATAATACCGGTCACTTGCTGTGATGGGCTCCATCGGACCCAGGTAATTTAGGAGAAGTCACTGGTGTTGAAAAGAAGAAGAAAGTCCCTTGTCAGAGTGGTGTTTGTAGCTGTGAGGCACCTGGGCTGAGTTGTAGCACCCCCAGCCCCAAGCCCTAAGAAGAGAGAAGGAAGTGGTGTTGTGTCCCCAGAACTGATGTCCCGGGTAGACTGACTAGTGATTGTGTGTGTCATGCTCCTCTTCTACCCCAAGTGGAACCCGCCCCCCAGGTGGTTGTCCTAGTGACCGGGGCAGTCACAAGCTTTGTGTTGGCCACCCCCCTGCCTACCCTAGCACAGCTCCCCAGAAAAAAGCCTCCTAAGCTATATGTAATGTGTAAAAGCGGAACACCGGTGATTAACCCCCTCCTTACCCGAGGTGATTATCACACCTAAAATAAGCTGGAATACTCTGTGGCAACTGAAGCCTCAGGGGCGCCACACACCCAGAACTGCTCGTGGTTCCGGGTGCATATTGCACCTGGTGGGTTCCTTTTTAAGTATCCTGTGTCAGCTGAGCATTGGTTTGGGGAGATGGACACTTGTAAAAGTGACTAAAGAAGAGAGAGTGCTCAAGGTCACTTGATGTGACTAGGGAAGCGGTGATGTGCACTGCCAGATTGGTCGACCAGCAGCAGTCTTTTTTCCCATAACGTTTCTTTTATATATAATAGTGAAGAGTTATTTTTTCAATGACAGAAACAAACATAGCTCATGTATATTTTTCACTTAACCTTTGATATTAAATACTAAAAAGACAACCTTTTCACCAAAAGTGGAACCGGCGGAAAACTGGAGAACAGTGGCCGAATGTATAACTAAAATTTGTCATATGCAGAAATTAGAAGTAGAAAAATGTACAGCTTCCAAGAGTCATACCACATTCAGGATCCAGCTAACATACCAATCAGCCATAACATTAAAATTGCAGTTGATGGGAATAACATTGATTATTTTGTGAGAATGACATCCATTAAGGGGTGGAGTCTATAGGGCAGAAAGTGAAAATTCAGTTCAATGGAAAGTTTTATGGAGTTTTTCCTGTATACAGTGGATCATATCTGTGAAAATTGGTCCAAGAAAGCACAGATGGTAAACCAAATGAACGGTCATGGTCACCCAAAGTCTATTAAAGCACATAGGAAGCAAAGACCCATCTGGTCCAATCTTACAGAAGAGTTACTGTAGCAAAAATCGCTAAAAAAGTTAGGTCTGGCTATTGTAAAAAAAAGTTTCAGAACACAATGATTTGCAGCTTGTCGCAGCTAGTTGCTTACAGAGCAGCAAGTGTGTCAGTGTGGTTTTGCTCGCACAATGGAGACCTACCGTCGTGCACGGTATTATTGGGTCCACTGGACTGAAAGAACCATTCAATTTGCCTGGAGGAGCGAACAGCGAACTGGACCGGCCGCCAAGTCTCCGGTGGCAATAGGTACACATGCTGGTAAGGAGCCGGCAGAGGGCAGCCCTAGGGTACCTCGGCCACTGGCTCTACAGATACTATCAGTTTCTGGTAATAGCAAAAGCAGCAGCCTGTGTTGTGGATTCGGCCAGTATGGATGGAGTAGCTGTGGCCGATGAGGATACTTGCAGCAGCTGGTAGTATGGTGGTAGCTGGCCGGCGTGGATGGTTGAAGCAGCAGACTGATAGAGCACTGAAACACAGATACGAGTCAGCAGCAGTACACAGCACAAAAACAGCAGCACAATGGGACCTGAGAACTAGCAACGTTAGAAACTCATTATCCAGGCACCTCCCTTAAGGGGAAGGTACCTTAAATATCTGGAACCTCTCAGCTGACCTGAGAGGCAATTCCGGGTCAGGGTGCACTGCCCTTTAAGAAAAGATGCATGGCCGCATGTGCACGCAACAGCATTCCCAGGAGGTCTGTGTGGTGTGTGAAGGCCCCAGGAGACAGCAGCATGAACCATGGACGGGGCAGCCACCACAGGACAGCTGACCAGGTGAGAGAACTGATGTCCCTGGGGGAGGGGGACAGGACAGCGCGAGGATGCTGGTATGGGTGTTACACCTACACAATATTAGGCAGGTAATTTTCTTCTTTTGACTGATATATCTACTGTATATGCAGAGGTCTAGGAATATCATGACACCACCAGTGGTGTGGTCTACTCAGGGGCGGAACAAGTGCCGTTGCAGGGGTCGCCATTGCGACTGGGCCCAGGGGTTCAGGGGACCTCAGCCAGTGGCGCATCAGCAATGGCCGCAGGCCACGAGACCGCTGTGGAGCTTGTGACTTAGGGGGGCCTGGTGCCAGCACTGGCATCGGCACCGCCCAGAGGGTTCTCCGCCGAGGATCACTTTCAATTGTATTGGCATCTCACAATATATATACAATATACTGAATATACAATGTAATTGCAAGAGTAAACTCTTTAATTTTTTTTAGATTGAAATTCACAAAAAATACTTGCAAAGATGCAGAGTTTTTATTGAAAATGCAAAAAAGGCACAAGTAATGTACTGTATTGTGCTTTAATATATGGTGTCAATAAGTAATCTTATTTTCCCTTTTTTTACCACAAAATAATTTAACACAAAAAATTACGTAAATACATAATATTTATGTACTGTTACTCCAACATATTCTGCTGTACATCAGTCCCTGTCTGCAATGGAGCTCAAAATCTAGACATGGAGATTTTGGGGCCAATTTTAGAGTTAACCTGTCCGTATGATTTAGGAGTCTGGAAGGAAATAGAAGAACCTGTGGAAAAACTGAAGCAAACATGAAAACATACAAAAGTCATCCAAATTTTGCAATTTCACACCCAGTATTAGTCTGTATGCAAGTAAAGTGCAGAGTTTATAGAATTTCATGGTTCATTAGATTGACAACCTTCCACAGGTTCTACAAGTAAAAGTTATGAATTTATTTTTGGTTTTTCTCTTAGCTTATATTTCATGTGCCACATTCATTGCCAAGATGTTCCATAAAGATATCACTTTGGAGGAAAATGTTTATTATCTTACAGAAAGTTCTTAGCCTGTCTATTGGAAATATCGCTAGAACTGTAATTTTCTAAGCTCCATGAATCCCGCTGCAGCCGGGCTTTGTTCAACATTGTAAAGAATGATGTTCCACCTTCTACATTTTCTCCTTGAGCATCTCACCTGATAAAACCTTTTCTTTTTTTATTTGGTCATGGAGCTTTATCAAATAGTAAGCATTGTTTGATGGATAACAAAATTTACAAATATAAAAAGGTTTTCACAAAATGGCCCAGTTTTTACTTAAAGAGGTTTCCCACGAACAACGTTCATTTTAATCAATATATCTTAGAATAATAACTTCCACAATGGGATGTGTTTAAAAAAAATGTTGCCGTGCTGAGATAATCTTATATACAAGTGCATCTCAATAAATTAGAATATCAACAAAAAGTTAAATTATTTCAGTAATTCAATACAAAAAGGAAACACATATTATAATTACAGAGTGATCTATTTCAGGCCTCTTTTACATGCCCGTGACAATCACGCACATGCTTCACGGACGTGTCAAAGGTTCGTTTTGCCCTCGGTGTGCTGTGTGTATGGCACACGTGTGTTCTCCGTGTGTTATCCGTGATAACACACGGAGAACGGGAAATTTCTACTCACCTGTCCCTGGCGTCGCTGTCCGTGGTGCTGATCTTCAGTCTCCAGCCCTGCCGACTCCCCGCTGCTGCTGCTTCCGGCCGCAGTGAAGTGAATATTCAGTGTGCATAATGAGCGGCGGTCGGCAGCAAGTGACAGCAGTGGCAGAGACAGGAGGGCTGGAGAAGGTGAGTAAAGTTTTGTTTTTTTCTCGCAGACACATGTGTTTTCTCCAGTGTGTGTCACATGGAACACATCCGTTTGGTCCGTTTGTGTTACGTGTGACCCGTTTGCGTTCCGTGTGACACCTGTGATGCCGGAGAATACGTGGACATGTCTACGTGTGGAGCACACGGGCACACGTATGCTGCACACGTAGACACGGTCCATGGCAGAAAATGCACGTGAACGCAGACCCATTGATTTTAATGGGTTTACGTGTGCCCGTGTCTCTGGTACGTGAGAAAACTGACCTACCGGAGGCACGGACATGTGAAAGAGGCCTCAAATGTATTTCTGTTAATGTTGATGATTATGGCTTACAGCTAATGAAAACCTAAAAGTCATTATCTCAGAAAATTAGAATATTATACAGTGTGTCCACCCATATCCTGTCCACCGCCATTAACATGAGAACAGCAGCAGCTATAGGTATAGAAGTGGTGTCTAGGTATAATAAAGTAGCCATGCGCTACGCAATGAAACCACCTACAGCGCCACCTGGTGGAAAACAACAGAGTTAGCATTTTTATCTCTAAAACGGAATGAGATAGAGGAAAAAAGTGAATTACAAAGTTGTAGGGCATCATCAATTCAATACGAATCAACACCTTGCATACAGAAATGAACATTCATCCCCTGTAAGTATCCCCTTACATTTGAAGTACCGCAAGTCCCCGGGTCCAGAGACCCTCGAGCGACAGCAACCTCGGATCCGAGCAGTTCGACTGCTAACTCTGAGAGTCATTTTGGCCTTGTTCTGGCTCTCATAGAGTTACACTGAGCACTTGTGATGTTACATTTGACTTCTGGTAAGTCAGAAGTTATTATTAAACAAATGATGTTTAATATTGTGATGATCTTTGTATATGTTTGGTAATATACATTTTATGTTGTACTTACATTATTGTATTTTTATGTTTCCTTGTATATTAGACTCAATAGTCCTTGAAAAAGACCAAAGATTGTAGTCTTAACTTTGGACTTGAAAATTTAGTTTTTTATGCCCTCACAAGAATATTACAAGAATAAAAGGATCTGTTTTTGATCTCAGTGTGCTGCACCTATATCTACCCCCAAGTGGACCCCGCACCCCAGGTGGCTGGCTTCAGTGACCGGGGAAGTCCCATGTATCGTGATGGCCACCTCCTGCCTACCCTGAGCCATCCCACCCTGTGGGAAGTCTCCAAAGCTGTATGTAGTGTGGGAATGTGGAACACCGGTGATTAATTCCCCTTACCTGAGATGGATAACGCACCTTAATTGAGGTGCAATACCCTGTGGGGACCAGAGACTCAGGGGTGCAACACATGTTTATCAAGATAGAGTCTTGCTAAAATGTATGTGCTTTATAGTCTGCACTTGAGACGCCCAGGGGCCGTGGGGCACTCATTACCGGGTCGTGGTTTTTCTGCAGCTGAGACGCCGCGGTGGCTAGGCCCAATTCCGTGACCCCGGTGGTGTCGTTAAATGGGCTTTCCAAGCAAAGCAGCCCACTGAAATCCCAAGCGTGAGCTCCTGAGAGCAAGCTCGTCTGCTACTCTTAGTAGGGAGCGGGGCCCGGAAAGCTCCAAGCTGACAGGCCACCTAGACACTCTAAAATACTGTGCCCGGAGGCAGGCCACAGACCACCAGTCAGTGCTGCTGGGGATGGGACTCGGACGAGCTCCCCAAGAGGGCAGCGGCACCCAGAGACTTTATTTACTACGTTATCAGCGTCTGCTTTCCTTCTGAGTGAGTACCTGATTAACCCCTGCAGCCAGCGAGCCTGCGCTTCCCCTGCACCCCGATCCACCATCCAGAGTCCCGGTGCCTTCCACTACCCGTGGAGGGAAACGTCATCTGGCTGCCCCACTCCATCACCCCGGGTACGCCCAGTGGCAGCGGTGGTACTCCCTATTACCGCACACCACGGGTGGTGTCACGAACTACAACTCCCCTGTAAATAACCCCCCATCACGTTTCGGCGTGACCCCGAGCCCCCGGTTGAGATCCTCGAGCCACAAGTAGCGACATCCAGATTCGAGCAGTTCGACCGCTTCTGGGGCGGGACACGTCCGGGACATGAGCGTATAATAAAAAGTATTTTTTGGGATATGCAGAGGGAATTAAGGACTTACATACAGGTTGCTAGATTGCTGTAAAAGAGGAGGTAAAGCTGGTGGCCTTAGTTTATATTGAGAAAACCTGGTGACAGGTTCCTTTTAATTAAAAAGTAGTTGCCCTGATGAGAGATCTGAAAATATAACTCCTATAGGATCTTACTGTACATAACTTTTTTTATTAAAGCTTTTCTCACAGAATTAAATGGGATACATTTTTGTGGGACCCATTATTGTGTAATTTTTGTGGAAGTGTTCTCCCCTAGAAGCACTGCTCCCAAATATAACTATTTTTGTCATAATGTAATCCTAACATAATTCTAAAATAAGTATACCAGGAAAAAGACCAGCAGTTTCCACAAATGTGAACAGGCACCAACTGAAAAAAACAACATAACTACAAAAGCATATTTCTTTTTGCCAATATTTCCAGAGCAGTAATGCAATGCCTATGTCTTGTTACTAATTTTTCACATTAGCTATGTACCGTATATTTCGGACTATAAGACGCACCGGACCATAAGACACACCCTGGTTTTAGAGAAGGAAAATAGGAAAATAAAATTTTAAGCAAAAAATGTGGTCATGACACACTGTTATGGGGCGAGGATCTGCTGCTGACACTATTATGGGGGTAATGTCCCCAAATTCTCTACTAAGGTACCTCATCCTGGTAACGATCCTCCTGCCTTGTATATATATATGTCCCTCATCCTGGTATAGCCCCATCTTGCTATATACCTCATCCTGGTATATGGCCGCATCATGTCCTGCTATATACCCCATCCTGACATATGGCCGCATCCTGCTATATACCCCATCCTGGTATGTGCTCCCATCCTGCTATATACGTCATCATCCTGCTATATATGCCTTCATCCTGCTTATATGCCATCATCCTGCTCATATGCCATCATCCTGCTCATATGCCATCATCCTGCTATATGTCATCATCCTGCTATATACCATTATCCTGCTATATGCCATCATCCTGCTCATATGCCATCATCCTGCTCATATGCCATCATCCTGCTCATATGCCATCATCCTGCTATATGTCATCATCCTGCTATATACCATTATCCTGCTATATGCCATCATCCTGCTCATATACCATCATCCTGCTCATGTGCCATCATCCTGCTATATGCCATCATTCTGCTCATATGCCATCATCCTGCTATATGTCATCATCCTGCTCATATGCCATCATCCTGCTCATATGCCCCCATCCTGCTATATGTCCTGCATCCTGTGGCACACACAGAAAAAAAACCCCAAACATTTATATTCACCTTTCCTCGCTCCACGCAGCGTCGCTCCTCCTCCCGTCTGTGGCGGCAGCGTTGTGAGGAGCCGGCCACGATCCCTGCAGCATCGCGATGTCCTCCTGTCTGTGCCGGCGCAGCTGTGTGGACACGTGCGCACACCGATGACATCATCGCTGTGAGCACTGCTAGTGTCCACACAGCACGGCCGGCAGACAGGAAGAGATTGCGGTGCTGCAGGGGAACGGTGTGTGTACTGATTCACTGCACCCCGCGTTGATGATGATGTGCGGGGGGCAGTGAATACAGCCGCACATGATCACTCCAGGCTGTAGTTGACAGGGGTGATCATGCGGGCTGGCTGTTTAGTATGCGCGCACCCCCCGCCCATCATCCCGCCCACCTGTCAGCGACGGCTTCAGCGCTGAGAGATGGGCGGGAGGATGGGCATGCATATGTAATGAGCGGGCCCACGTGGTCATGGCAGGCGCTGCTGCAGCCTGCTCGTGCCCCCGATGACCAGCTCCACCGCAGCACCCTCATTCCCCGCAGCCCTACATTCAGACTATAAGACGCACCCCCGACTTTCCCCCAACATTTGGGGGAAAAAAAGTGTGTCTTATAGTCTGAAAAATACGGTATTTTTCTCCATTCTCCAATACTCTTTTATAGCAGTAATGCAATGCCAATGTATCCCTATACACTCCCTGGCAGAAGTTCTGTCGCTTATCCATGTTACGTAAATAACAGCTTATAACCTGACTTTAAACTCATCCATTGGTTTTATAAATTACTTTTTTGAAAGCTGAAACCCTCCCAAATGTGGTTTAGGTTATGAAAATAAAGTTGCTGCAAACCTGAAATATTGATCATTTAATGAACACAGAATGGTCAGATTTTGGCAAGACAAAAGTTTTGTCACCTTGTCATATAATGCACTAAATCCTAGTTTACATCCTCACCTGTGCTCACTAAATGATCGGTTAATTAGTTGGTGTGTATGAATAGAAACCCAGCACCCCAGACCTTCACTTGAACTGCAACTTGACCTCTGACAACATGCCAAAAATCTACCCTGTGACCAAAGCCTTGATTATCAAGAGGTTGAAGACCAGATCCACTGCAGAGGTTGCTGGCACCTTTAATGTGTCTCAACGTCAATTACAAACAATTAAAAAAAGTTTTGAAGAGACTGGAGATGTTTTTGACAAGCCCAGGTCCGACAGACCTCACAAGACAACTGCTCAGGAGGAACGTTTGTTGGTTATAAAATCCAAAGCCAGACCCTCTTCCACTACAGCAGGGCTCCAACAGGCCTGATCACCTCAAGTTCCTGTGTCAACTAGAACAGTTTGTAAGATTCTCGAAATGGCCTCCAGGTTCGAATCAGTGCCCAGAAGCCAGCACTAAACAAAAGGCAATTAAAAAAACGTGTGGCATTTACCAAGTCCCACAGCCTGATAAGCAGATGGAAGCTGCAAAAGTGGCAGAAGGTGGATTTCTCTGATGAATCTTCACTTGAATTACATCTCAGCTGCCGCATATACTGCAGGAGACCTAATGGAGCCCATATGGATCTAAATTACACCCAGAAAACAGTTAAGTTTGGTGGTAGAAAGATCATGGTCTGGGGTTACATTCAGTATGGGGGGGTGCGAAACATTTGCAAGGTGGAAGGTAATATCAATAGCCTAAAATATCAAGAAGTATTAGCTACATCTTACATTCTAAATCATTAAAGGCGTCAAATTCTGAAGCAGGACGGTGCTCCATCTCATACATCTATCTCTACAACAAAGTTCCTCCTGGCAAAGAAGATCAAGGTGCTCAAGGACTGGCCAGCCCAGTCACCAGACATGAATGAATCTAGATGAACTCTGGTAGGCATGTAAGACTGCATTCTTTAGCAATAAATTGTATGAATCATTGTTGAACCGCATGGATGCAGTCCTTCAAGCTCATGGAAGTCACACAAAATATTAAATATGGCTCTAATAGCACCACAACTTCATTCACCAATGTTATGCAACATTCCTTTGTATTAGAAGTTAATTATTTGTTTGAATTTCACATTACTTTCTTTGGGTGACAAAACTTTTGTCTTGCCAGAATCTGACCTTTCTGTGTTCATTAAATGATCAATATTTCAGCTTTGCAACAACTTTATTTTCATAACCTAAACCAAATTTGGGAGGGTTTCAGCTTTCAAAAGAGAAATTTATAAAACCAATGGATGAATTTAAAGTCAGGTTATAAGCTTTTATTTACATAACATGGATAAGCGACAGAACTTCTGTCAAGGAGTGTATTATTGAATGCCACTGGATACGCTTTTGTAGTTATGTTGTTTTTTCGGTTGGCATCTGTTCACATTTGTGGAAGCTGCTAGTCAGTTTCCTGATATAGTTATAGTACATTTTTTCTGAGCTAGCACTCTACCCCATAGCCAGGGTGTGTCCACCATCTTGTTTAGCCAGGGACCTATCTGCCCAGACACGGAGATTTTTAATCGCACATAGAGGCATTTACGGTTAGGTTCCCAATATAATGAGATCACCTTGCCGCTGGTATCGGGCACACATGGATTGGCATATACATAAGGTAAAAATCAGTGTTTGTCAATATTTCCAAAGAAGTAATGCAAAGTTTGTTTTTTTACTCATTTTCCACATTAGTTATGTATTTTTTTCCTTTCTCCAATATTCTTATAGCAGTAATGCAATGCCATTATATTCTTATAATACTGAGTGTCACTGGATATGCTTTTATAATTATAAGATAATTTGACATGTTATGGGAACTTTGACCATTCCTAACAGCAGAATGGAGGACAATAGGTAAACTGCGCTAGGAAGGCAAATATAAAGGCAGACTAAAGATTAACCCCTTCAAATTTGTGAGACCCATAAAATGTTTTATGTTCTTTTGTTTATTGAGCTGCCTGAATATTTTTTCTTTAGGAGTTAAGCGGGCTTTACACGCTACGACATCGCTAATGCGGAGTCGTTGGGGTCACGGAATTCGTGACGCACATCCGGCCGCATTAGCGATGCCGTTGCGTGTGACATCGATTAGCGATTTTGCATCGTTGCAAAACAGTGAAAAATCGCTAATCGGCGACACGGGGGTCCATTCCCAATTATCGTTACTTCAGCAGTAACGAGGTTGTTCCTCGTTCCTGCGGCATCACACATCGCTGCGTGTGACGCCGCAGGAGCGAGGAACGTCTCCCTACCTGCCTCCCGGCCGCTATGCGGAAGGAAGGAGGTGGGCGGGATGTTACGTCCCGCTCATCTCCGCCCCTCCGCTGCGATTGGGCGGCGGTTCAGTGACGTCGCTGTGACGCCGCACGGACCGCCCCCTTAGAAAGGAGGCGGTTCGCCGGTCACAGCGACGTCGCCGGACAGGTAAGTATGTGTGACGGCTCTGGGCGATGTTGTGCGCCACGGGCAGCGATATGCCCGTGTCGCGCAACAGATGGGGGCGGGTACGCACACTAGCGATATCGGGACCGATATCGCAGTGTGTAAAGTAGCCTTTAGGCTGTAGTTTTTCTTGATACCATTTTGGGGTAAGCTAGACATTAATATAGATTTTTAGTGTATTTTGTTTGGGAAATGTAAAAAGAAAAATATCGAAATTTTAGCATTTCAATTACTTTTTTTCTTCTTAGTATTTAATGAACTTTTGAAGATGAACATATTGTTCTCGAAATATGTTGTCTTGGAATAAATATTTCATGTACTTTATCAGCAGCGCATATTACTCCTGTTTGTTATTACCATATATTTTATACTTGTTATATACAAGACATGCAGATTTCACAAGTCTAAAGATAAAAACAGCACATATTATCATGTAAAAAGATTAATAGTATAAATCACAATGAATAAGTGAAGCCTTGTGATAATAATAGGTTTATTATAATACTTTGAGTGGCTCTTATCAAGACATAAAAGAAGCTCAAGAAGAAAACAATGAAATAAAGATAAGAGAAACATATAATAAAGACATAAAACAAGACAGAAAGGAAAAGAAGAGAGGCAGAAAAAATGGGAAGATGATAGGGGAATGGTAGTAAACCTATCCGATGGAAAATAAGGCAATAATAGTCTGGTAGAGTTTTCATAACCTTGCAATATTTATCCCCAGCGCCCTGTCGGACACCCAGAGATAAGCAAGTTATAAGCAGGGCTTGGCGAAACGTACGTCGGGGTGTAAGGACTGAGGCACACAGTACTACGTTCCCAGGTAACTTTTCCTTACTATGTTTTGACCCACGCTATGCCCCTCGTGGTGTGTGAGGGCTGCGGCCATAGTATTATGCTTTATTGAACTTACCCTACACATGATTTTGGCAGTATCTGACATTAGCACCATCTAATGGCCTTTTTAGGGATTTGCTCCTGCACATCGTAAATCTGGGTTTACAGAGCGCAATTGCTAGTGATTGGTATATTTGTGGCAGCTTCATGACTATAGTCATTTGATTGCACTTTACAAATATCTAATATATTTTTAGATCTCTTATAGTATTTAAATTTATTTTTTTACATAAGTTCATCTTTATACATATATTTTTGATACCTTATATTAGTGTACAAATAAATATATCTTCTGTATTATTGCTGCATGCATTAATTTATTTGCACAGAGTCACTTTACATTATTTGTATACTTTATCATTATACATACTTTTTGAGGGAATAACTATATATTTTTTGTAATTCGTGAAATAATTATGGCAGTCACTTGATGTTGCTATTTATTTTTGATCATCACAATATGTAATTTTTGCTCATTATGCTGTTGGATCCTCATTTCTATCCTGTAATTATCTCAATTTTAGTCTTTCTTGTATGATTTAAGAAACGTTTATAATAAAATGTTTACTTTTAATTGTTTTGTTGCTCCTATTTATTTAGAGAATTTATATTTTTTTTTCTAATTTTTTTTATATACAAAACTTGAGCAGGAGTGTCCATAGTGGTGATTGTTCCCTAAATCTCCACATGTTTTCACTGCAATTTGTGTTAATTTTTAAAGATTAAAGCACATATTATCATGTAAAAAAGATTAATAGTATAAATGACAATGAATAAGTGAAGCCTTGTGATAATAATAGGTTTATTATAATACTTTGAGTGGCTCTTATTATCAAGACATAAAAGGAGCTCAAGAAGACAATGAAATAAAGATAAGAGAAACATATAATAAAGATATAAAATAAGACAGATAGATAAAAGAGATGCAGGAAAAATGGAAAGGTGATAGGGGAATAGCAGTAAACCTATTCCATGGAATATAAAGCAATAATAGTCTGGTAGAGTTTTCATAACCTTGCAATATTTATCCCCAGCGCCCTGTGTCGTACACCCAGCAATAAGCAAGTTATACACTATCTTATTGATAGGGCATAAATGTATAGGTGGGTTACTTATTTTTTGTGAATACCCTTTAAGGCCTCTTTCACACGTCCGTGAAAATCATGCACGTTTTTCACGGACGTGTCAAAGGTGCATATTGCTCTCCGTGTGCCGTGTTGATGGCACACATGTGTTCTCCGTATAACACAAGGAGAACAGGAACTTTCTGCTCACCTGTCCCTGGCATCGCTGTCCGTGGTTCTGATCTACGATCTCCGGTCCTGCCAACTCCCAGCTGCGGCTGCTTCCGGCCCGCAGTGAAGTGAATATGCGATGAACATAATGAGCGGGGGTCAGAAGCAAGTGATAGCAGCGGCAGAGACAGCAGCACTGGAGACGGTGAGTATAGAAATTCATTTTAATTCACAGACATATGTGTTTTCTCCGGTGCGTGTCACACCGTGTGCGGTCCGTGTGACACCCGTGATGCCGGAGAAAAACGGATATGTCTACGTGTGGAGCACACGGGCACACGTATGCTCCACATGGACACACGGTCCATGGCAAAACACACACTTGAGCACAGACCCATTGATTTTAATGGGTCTACGTGTGCCCGTGTCTCCGACACGTGAGGAAACGGACCAAACACGTACCGGAGACACGGATATGTGAAGGAGGCCTAAGAGAATCTTATACATTTCAGCTTTCAGCCCATCTAGTAGATGGGTTCTACTTACAGGGGCATACAAGGGTTGTCGGGAGAGAGAATTCAATGGTGTTATGACGAGAGGAG
Source organism: Anomaloglossus baeobatrachus (assembly GCF_048569485.1). Taxonomy (NCBI): domain Eukaryota; kingdom Metazoa; phylum Chordata; class Amphibia; order Anura; family Aromobatidae; genus Anomaloglossus; species Anomaloglossus baeobatrachus. The sequence goes on from NC_134358.1 coordinate 465,366,383, forward strand.
ACAAAATATTGTAGTTGTGAGTAGAAAAATTGGACTGAAAGTGGAAGGCGAAGACCAATAATCAACAATTGCTCAATCACATGATTTAGAAGACTCGATGCAAACAAATTTTTCCTTTCTCCTCCAGTGAACGACACTTGGCTACACCACAAATTGTGATGAATTGATGTTACATGTAACTTTCTGAATATTAATTTTATTGCCTAAATATTATTCAGAAATGTTAATAATCAGACTCTTAAGCGAGCTTTACACGCTACGACTAGCGATATTGAGCGTGTAAGTACCCGCCCCCGTCGTGTGTGCGATATCGTGTGTTCGCTGCCGTAGCGAACATTATCGCTACGGCAGCTTGACACGCACTTACCTGGTCGGCGGTGTTGCTGTGACTGCCGAACAATCCCTCCTTCAAGGGGGAGGGACGTTCGGCATCACAGCGACGTCACCACGACGTCACTAAGCGGCCGGCCAATCAAAGCGGAGGGGTGGAGATGAATGGGACGTAACATCCCGCCCACCTCCTTCCTTCCGCATTGCGGCCGGCGGCAGGTAAGGAGACGTTCCTCGCTCCTGCGGTGTCACACACAGCGATGTGTGCTACCGCAGGAGCGACGAACAACATCGATAATCAACCATTACCGATTTTTTGTTTTGGAACGACCTCTCCATGGTGAACGATTTTCACCATTTTTGAGGTCGCTTAAGGTCGCTAGTAAGTGTCACACGCTGCGTTATCGTTAATGACGCCGGATGTGCGTCACTAACAACGTGACCCCGACGATAAAACATTAACGATATCGTAGCGTGTAAAGCCCCCTTTACTGTAGTAACCATGGCTAACAATAAAAACAACACCTATTAAAAGGATTTTGTCTGCTCCCAAATTGATTCCACATCTTAATACAGATGTATATTTGGTGGTAGGCTTAATGGTTGGATTCCTGAACATTATGAGACTGAAGTACTGCCTTTGGAAATTTACCAGGGATAGTACGGATATCATGCATTTCGTGTATCTGGTAAAATTCCCAATATCTTCATTCTTGTGATTGGAGGCATATCCCAGCGATATTCAATAAATGCTGAAAAATATGGAACCCCTTCAAAATTTCAATACCATCTTTTTTGTCATTCAACTCTTGTAGCCTGTACTAATATCTAATTACCTGAACAGGATGATGCAGTCAGGGCTCACTTCCTCTTGATTACTGATTCATCCAAAGATTGGGATAATGAAGTGGCCACTGATTGACCGCAAGGATTGTGTGTACCATAGTGGTACGTAATCCCGGGAAAGACAGTGCCAACACCTCTAGAACGGCGCTGGCCGCCTAGATGAATATAAGTATTGTTATTTTACCAGGACTAAATGTGTTGATTGAGAAAGGGTGGTCCAAGTAGTGGACAACCCCTTTAAAGTTTTATGATAATCTACAAGTATCTATAGTTTATCACAAAAGTGAGTACATCCTTCACATTTTTTGTAAATGTTTTATTATATCTTTTCATGGGACAACACTGAAGATCTGACACTGATACAATGTAAAGTAGTCAGTCTATGTGTGATGCCCTGGCCAGGCCAGGTAGTCACAAATAGGGCCCCGATTATACCTGTCCCTCATAGGTAACATTCAGCCAAACATTAAAACCCTAATCACCCCCCTCAGGGCTTGATGGACACACCAGGGGGCGGAACCAGGAAGACGCCCACTGAGGAGTCTCAGATAGCCTGGGGCGGGAAAAGTTGAGTGCTGTTTTAGAGTTCAAGTTGGAGATGTGTGTGGGCTGGAGCTGTGTGCAGCTCCAGCAGAGGCGAGAAACCAATTTGAGCAGGTGCTGGGGTAGGAGCCCTGGTACCTTTCACTAGGAGGCAGACGGCGGTCTCCGTCTGCAGGAGCCGGAAAGATGGCTCGGTGGAACCGAGGTGGACTAGGACAGGGTTGTAGCCCGCCGGTACCGACCCGGGAGACTGACTCGGAAACCGGAGCACAAAGGGGGGTACTCAGACCCTGAAGCTAGGTCCAGAAGCTACTGGGGGCTAGCTAATTAACTGATTGCAGCCAGGACTAGAGGTCCTGTCCCACCCAAAGTCCTGACTGAAGGCAACAGCCCAACGAGGGGGATAAACAGCCACTGCCACGGCTCAGAGATCCCACGGGCCAGCGTCTGCGGGCAAAGTGCTCCTTAGGCAACAACAAGCCGGGAGCAGACTCCTGAAGTTGCAAGCACAGGCAGTCCACCATTCAACACAGGTGCGGGAGAAAGACAGGGACCACCAGCCGGGTGGGGGACCAGACCGCAGCCAGCTGCGGGCACCGACCACCATCACCTTGTTTTGCCAGAGACTCATGTGTTTACTAATAGTGAGTACATCAGAACCCTCCGGTCGCCCATTTCCTTGCACGGCCAAACACCCCCAACGGGTCCTGGGGCCACCATCCCTGCTCACGGAGGGGTTAACAACTTGCTGCGCAACATCTCCTCCGGGTGCCCCTACTGTTTAAGAGGGAAGGGCACCACCTAATGGGATCTCCAGGTATACGAATACATAGACCAAAGGGGGAAGAGAAAGAGTATACCTAACAAGGGATCACCAAGAGATTATGTTATATAAAAGTGAAATTTTTTTATTACAAATAGAAATATACATGGATCTCCACACTGGGAGTGAAGGCACACAAAAGGACAATTAAAAACACTTAAAACAGACATGCATCCCCAAGCCAAAGGAACATATAATGTAGGGCTCAAATAGATCAGTGTTGTTCAACACCCCTCATATAGGTACAAACAAAGAAATAATGCAACCTGCTATGCAACCTGCACAGTAATATTCATAAAGGTTAAGGTACCGCAGAATATGGACATTAAATCAGCATCTGATGACAAAGGCTGTAAGGCCCCTAAGATAACAGGAATAGGGTCACAGGTATATAGAGCACTCCTAAAGCGTCTGTAATAAAGACAAGGCCAGATAGTATAAACCAAGCTCAGGGTTGGCGTGTTGTAATGTTCACGCAGGATGTAACCTGGACAAAAAATAATAAATATAGACCCCCTGAAGAGAGCTTAGCTATATTCAGTGAAGTATATAAGCAGGGTACAGAGATAGGCACAGCATCAATACAACAGTTGTATATGCCAGATGGAAATCAAGGCATGCATTTGACCAGTACGAGTAGCCTGTATAGGTCAGTCCCTGTATAAACAATCAAGTCTGAAGGCTAGTAGTCTCGGTTAGGGCACACAGAATGCAGAGCCAAGCATAAGGTAAAGCTTGCATATAAAATAATAGCACAGTCAATACGTGCTGTTGCTGTGCATGCTAACCAGATAATGATACATAAGCCCTTTTCAGTAGCCTAGGAGTGTTGTGGAGAAGCCCATACTCACTATCCTAAAGTACAAGGGAGCACGAACAAAGCAGGAAACCAAATTGTCAGGAGGGGTGGGTTACTTTGGGAAAGTTACCCCACGCGTATCGCCTCCATACAGGAGGCTTCCTCAGGGGAAGAAAGGCAGAGACAGTATGTAGTCCAAAGTGTGCCATATTTAAATCGTACAACAAATTAGGTAATCACTCACCAGCTTGCAGCTTTGGAGAGTGCAGCGTTATAGTATGTAGCGTTTCTGCATGGCGGCCGCCATTTTGGCCGAATCACATGATTCGGCTGAAACCCTATCTAAGTCTCTACGGCGCATGCGCCAATAAAACAGCGCTGTTGATAATCAAAACTCATATTTCTCGAGTGTATAAGGTATTATAGGTAGCGCACAACAGTATGTAAGTATGATAATACACTTTTATTAGGCAGAATAGTTTTACAACGGCAGAGTATACCAGCTCCGACGGCGCATGCGCAGTAGCAATTTATTGGGACTTAGTGCATATCTCACAGCGTCACAACACGCTTGCGCAGAGAATACCGGTAGCCACCGCTGTAATTCCCCAGTGGTATGAATGCTTATTATACAGCCCCACTAGACCTCTACATTAAAGGATAAACACCATCTTACAATCCCATAAAGGATTACAGTCTGATATGACTCTATATACACAATCTTACAGAGGATGAGACTGTATAAATACCATCCTATAATCCCATAAAGGGTTACAAACTGATACGGCTCTATATGTGTAATCTTACAGAGGGTAAGAGGGGCTAAATTTTTTGGGGATCGTCAGATGGAATATATATAAATTGCTAGAGCACACATGCAGAAACAGAAAAGTTTCCTAAGACTGCTAAAGATTATAAATGGGGTAAGTACAAATGCACCAGACCCCTAAGTGATTGAATCACTACAATTGGAGGAAACCTAAAAGATATTAACAGCTTAAGAATATATAAGGCAGTCCGCAGGGCTATTCTAGAAAGATATAAAGCATCAGAGGGCTCTTACAAGCCTATTGCTTGTCCATTGGCATAAATACAGGCAAAAAATCAGGGAAAAGAGGGGAGTCAGGATGTAAGAAAAAATAAATAAATAAATAAAGAGAACAAAACTACAGTTAGGGTCATTGCAGCACCAAAGATTATGTCCGGCACAGAGAAATCCCCACTTAAATTCCACTGGGCCATTTTATGAACCGCTTTTTGAAGAGTCAGGATCAAGATAAATATGTAATAGAGAACTAAACGTATAGGGTCAACATAGAGCAAAAACTTTTTTCTTCTTCAAAATACGATAATGAGAGACTCTCCAAAAAAAGAGAACATACATCGCGGGAATATGTGTTAAACGATACACTCAAGGTACAGGGGAACAATCGGGAGATCCACAGGGTTAGCCCATGGTCCAGATGTGTCCGACAAGGAATTAATTGAGACATCCAGACAAGTATTCCATTCTCAAGGCTCAAAATTTGGGCTCTGGTGGCCTACAAGTTCCAGTATGTTGTCCAAATAAGCCAGATCGACTGGTACACGGATGCTCTCTATTCGGTGTCTCAGGATCTAAATTCCCGTACGTAGTCCTTCTTGTCACGCTGACTTCGTTCGGTCCAGAGTCCTATTCAATTCTTCTTCCATCCCTCCATGGTTAGAAACAATCTCTTGCAGGTATAGGCAGGCAATCGACCACTCCCAAGACCGTCAGTTGTCTGAAAGGCCTAGGTTACTAGAAGGCAGGGAACAAAATAAGGAAAGCGGTCAGAAATCAAAAGACTTTATAGAATCCCGTGTAGAGCAGTTCTTCATTTAATCCATGTGGAGCCAAGCTTCTAAGGTTGTAGATCCATCTGGACTCCTTCTGTAAAAGCTCCTTCACGGGGTTCCCTCCCCTAATGTCCGATTTTGACCGAATCGACAACCATGATCTTAACGTTAGTATAACGACCCCCATGGTGTGTTAGAAAATGTGAGGCTACTGAAGTGAGTGTCTTTCCTTTCTTCAGGTCCGTATTAGCTGGTTTATGTTGGAGAAATGCTGTTGGATTCTCTTTCTTACCTCTTGGCTTGTCTGGCCTACATACAGTTTTGGGCAGTCACAGATGAGCACGTATACCGCATTTCTGGAACGGCAATTAAAATAGGCACTACTGGAGATCCGCCTAGGAAAAATCGATAAGAGGACATGATCACTCGCCTGCATGTAAGGACAAACTGAACAGGAACCGCAGGGGAAGGTACCCCTCAATCTGGTACCTGTGCCCAAGCTCTGTACGGGTCTCTTAAAGTGGCTACTAGAGAGGATACCTCCCAGATTTTGAGCCCTCCTAGCCATCAAGCTTGGTTTTTCATCCAAAAAGGGAACCAGTTTTCTGTCACTTCGTAGGATGTCCCAATTTGATTGTAAGAGTGCGTAGAGGTCCTGCCACTGATTATTAAAGGCAGTGATCATACTCACAGTTGTTCCCTTCTGTCATACTCTTGGCTGTAGTAGAGTCTCCCGTGTTAAGGCTTTGCAGTCCTGCAAGGCGCTTGATACCACGTTCCTCGGGTAGCCTCTCTTCCGAAATCTATTAGACAGGTCAAGAGCATGTGACTCAAAATCAGTATGTCTACTACAATTCCTTTTGACCCTCATAAATTGACCCTTTGGTATGCCGTTTTTAACGTGGGCTGGATGGAGACTGTTGTAGTGAAGCAGGCTATTAGTGGCCGTGGGTTTACGATATAGAGTTGTACAGATCCTATCGTCCTCCCTGGACACTCGAAGATCCAAAAATTCAACTGAATTTTGCGAGATGCTTGAGGTCAACTTGATATTCAGGTTGTTGTCATTCAGAGTGAGTATAAAATTCTCACAGTCTTCCACAGGGCCAGACCAGAGGAGCAGTACATCATCAATGTACCTAAACCATCTGATGACGTGGGTTGTATAGTTGTCTAGGATGTAAACCTGTGTCTCCTCCCACCACCCCAAAAAAATGTTTGCATAGGGTGGTGCACAGCATGCCCCCATCGCTGTACCAGACGTCTGGCGGTAGTAGACCCTATCAAACACAAAGTAGTTTTTGTCCAGGACCAGATGGAGAAGATCTAGTAAGAAGGAGTTGTGCTTTCTGTTGCCAGTTGTCTTCTGGTCCAGAAAGAAGGAGACGGCCTGTAAGCCCAGGGTGTGTCGGATAGAAGTGTAGAGTGACTCTAAATCCAAGGTGACCAACAGGGTATTAGGGGGAACCCTGAGGTTGGCCATCTGTTCTATCAGGTGTGTAGAGTCCCTAACATAGGAGGGAGATGATTGCGCCAGTGGTTGGAGGTAGAAGTCTAGGTAAATGCAAGGTCTTTCAAATAAACCACCTATTCCTGAGACTATCGGCCTACCGGGGGGTTCCAACCTACCCTTATGAATTTTAGGTAACATGTAAAAAGTCGGTGTGACCGGATATCGGGTAGTGAGGAAATTCCTCTCCTTCAGGGAAATAATACCTTGGCCATGGGCCGCAGAAGTAAGTCTGTCCAGACTTTTTTTGAAAGTAAAGGTAGGATCTGAGGGCAGGGCTGTGTAGCACTCACTGTTGGAAAGCTGTCGTTTGGCCTCCCTGGTGTACATATCCGTTGGCCACAGGACAACATTTCCGCCCTTATCCGCCTCTTTTATGATGAACTCCTTGTTCTCTTTAAGTTTTGTCAGGGTCCGTCTTTCTTCTAGTGTTAAATTATTGGCCCTATTGTTGTCTAAATTGAGCCCCTCAATCTCTCTACAGACTTTGTTAAAAAAGATGTTAATGGCCGGACATAATGAAAACGGTGGTGTTGCCTGAGAAAGCAACCGTCCAGAAAAGGGTATCTTCTTACCTTGTACATTTTCATTCTCTTCCAAGAGGCCCAAGAGATCTTCAAAAACTTTTGTGTCCTCTGGTGGCAGTGTGTCAACAAGCTCTGGTTATTTAGTTCCCTGCCTTCTAGTAACCTAGGCCTTTCAGACAACTGATGGTCTTGGGAGTGGTCGATTTCCTGCCTATACCTGCAAGAGATTGTTTCTAACCATGAAGGGATGGAAGAAGAATTGAGTAGGACTTTGGACCGAACGAAGTCAGCGTGACAAGAAGGACTACGTACGGGAATTTAGATCCTGGGACACCGAATAGAGAGCATCCGTGTACCAGTCGATCTGGCTTATTTGGACAACATACTGGAACTTGTAGGCCACCAGAGCCCAAATTTTGAGCCTTGAGAATGGAATACTTGTCTGGATGTCTGAATTAATTCCTTGTCGGACACATCTGGACCATGGGCTAACCCTGTGGATCTCCCGATTGTTCCCCTGTACCTTGAGTGTATCGTTTAACACATATTACCGCGATGTATGTTCTCTTTTTGTGGAGAGTCTCTCATTATGGTATTTTGAAGAAGAAAAAAGTTTTTGCTCTATGTTGACCCTATACGTTTAGTTCTCTAGTACATATTTATCTTGATCCTGACTCTTCAAAAAGCGGTTCATAAAATGGGCCAGTGGAATTTAAGTGGGGATTTCTCTGTGCCGGACATAATCTTTGGTGCTGCAATGACCCTAACTGTAGTTTTGTTCTCTTTATTTATGTATTTATTTTTTCTTACGTCCTGACTCCCCTCTTTTCCCTGATTTTTTGCCTGTATTTATGCCAATGGACAAGCAATAGGCTTGTAAGAGCCCTCTGATGCTTTATATCTTTCTAGAATAGCCCTGCGGACTGCCTTATATATTCTTAAGCTGTTAATATCTTTTAGGTTTCCTCCAATTGTAGTGATTCAATCACTTAGGGGTCTGGTGCATTTGTACTTACCCCATTTATAATCTTTAGCAGTCTTAGGAAACCTTTCTGTTTCTGCATGGGTGCTCTAGCAATTTATATATATTCCATCTGACGATCCCCAAAAAATCTAGCCCCTCTTACCCTCTGTAAGATTACACATATAGAGCCGTATCAGTTTGTAACCCTTTATGGGATTATAGGATGGTATTTATACAGTCTCATCCTCTGTAAGATTGTGTATATAGAGTCATATCAGACTGTAATCCTTTATGGGATTGTAAGATGGTGTTTATCCTTTAATGTAGGGGTCTAGTGGGGCTGTATAATAAGCATTCATACCACTGGGGAATTACAGCGGTGGCTACCGGTATTCTCTGTGCAAGCGTGTTGTGACGCTGTGAGATATGCACTAAGTCCCAATAAATTGCTACTGCGCATGCGCCGTCGGAGCTGGTATACTCTGCCGTTGTAAAACTATTCTGCTTACATACTGTTGTGCGCTACCTATAATACCTTATACACTCGAGAAATGAGTTTTGATTATCAACAGCGCTGTTTTATTGGCGCATGCGCCGTAGAGACTTAGATAGGGTTTCAGCCGAATCATGTGATTCGGCCAAAATGGCGGCCGCCATGCAGAAACGCTACATACTATAACGCTGCACTCTCCAAAGCTGCAAGCTGGTGAGTGATTACCTAATTTGTTGTACGATTTAAATATGGCACACTTTGGACTACATACTGTCTGCCTTTCTTCCCCTGAGGAAGCCTCCTGTATGGAGGCGATACGCGTGGGTTAACTTTGCCAAAGTAACCCACCCCTCCTGGCAATTTGGTTTCCTGCTTTGTTCGTGCTCCTTTGTACTTTAGGATAGTGAGTATGGGCTTCTCCACAACACTCCTAGGCTACTGAAAAGGGCTTATGTATCATTATCTGGTTAGCATGCACAGCAACAGCACGTATTGACTGTGCTATTATTTTATATGCAAGCTTTACCTTATGCTTGGCTCTGCATTCTGTGTGCCCTAACCGAGACTACTAGCCTTCAGACTTGATTGTTTATACAGGGACTGACCTATACGGGCTACTCGTACTGGTCAAATGCATGCCTTGATTTCCATCTGGCATATACAACTGTTGTATTGATGCTGTGCCTATCTCTGTACCCTGCTTATATACTTCACTGAATATAGCTAAGCTCTCTTCAGGGGGTCTATATTTATTATTTTTTTGTCCAGGGTTACATCCTGCGTGAACATTACAACACGCCAACCCTGAGCTTGGTTTATACTATCTGGCCTTGTCTTTATTACAGACGCTTTAGGAGTGCTCTATATACCTGTGACCCTATTCCTGTTATCTTAGGGGCCTTACAGCCTTTGTCATCAGATGCTGATTTAATGTGCATATTCTGCGGTACCTTAACCTTTATGAATATTACTGTGCAGGTTGCATAGCAGGTTGCATTATTTCTTTGTTTGTACCTATATGAGGGGTGTTGAACAACACTGATCTATTTGAGCATCTACATTATATGTTCCTTTGGCTTGGGGATGCATGTCTGTTTTAAGTGTTTTTAATTGGCCTTTTGTGTGCCTTCACTCCCAGTGTGGAGATCCATGTATATTTCTATTTGTAATACAAAATTTTCACTTTTATATAACATAATCTCTTGGTGATCCCTTGTTAGGTATACTCTTTCTCTTCCCCCTTTGATCTCCTCCGGGTGCCCCGTGACTGCAGCGGTGGTGTCCACCTTCACCACATCCCGTGGGTGGCGTCACGAACTTAACACGGCTCCGGCCGTACATCTACGTCCCCAAACCACAACCCCCCTTTTAGTTGAAGTGACCGCAAGACCCCCGGGTCAGGAGACCCTCGAGCCACCCACTGAAGGTCCAGATCCGAGCGGCTCGGCTGCCGAGCAAGGGGCGGTACATACAGCTTGTATAACAGTGCAAATTTGGTGTGGCTTCTAAATAACGTATTACTCACAGCAAGTTGGGCTGCAGTGTGTACATCGCCCTGGCCAAAAACTGATGCTCTAGCAGGATACAGCTAAACCCCCACTAAGTGGAGGCACCACAGGTGCAGGAGAAGCAGATCACACACACACACCTCCATGGAATGGAGGGGAGGTGACTGCTAGATGATAAAACTGCACACAAGTGGCTTGCATAGAGCGCTGTTCACATGCAGATGACACAGTCACAAACCCGCAGCCTATTAGGTAACGCCCTTCTATTAGATCAGGCGGGCTGCCAAGCCGTACTCCACTGTATATCATGCACGGACAGACACTCTACAATGCAAGGCCCAACAGAAAGGGGCCTGGCTGTATCCTGTACAAACAAAAAAAAAAAAAAAAAAAAAAATATGAGGTTTTTGTTGGTATTTATGGCCATAAAACGTAAGCCTACACCCTCGTCAAGGGACCTCATGTCTGTAGGTCCCTACACTAAATATAAAAAAAGCAACAATAAGAGGATAATGTCCTCCAAAAATCAAGTATTACTCACACTTTTTTGTTTGTACAGGATATGTCATCTGTGTCATCTGCATGTGAACAGCGCTCTATGCAAGCCACTTGTGTGCAGTTTTATCATCTAGCAGTCACCTCCCCTCCATTCCATGGAGGTGTGTGTGTGTGATCTGCTTCTCCTGCACCTGTGGTGCCTCCACTTAGTGGGGGTTTAGCTGTATCCTGCTAGAGCATCAGTTTTTGGCCAGGGCGATGTACACACTGCAGCCCAACTTGCTGTGAGTAATACTTGATTTTTGGAGGACATTATCCTCTTATTGTTGTTTTTTTTATATTTAGTGTAGGGACCTACAGACATGAGGTCCCTTGACGAGGGTGTAGGCTTACGTTTTATGGCCATAAATACCAACAAAAACCTCATATTTTTTTGTTTGTACAGGATACAGCCAGGCCCCTTTCTGTTGGGCCTTGCATTGTAGAGTGTCTGTCCGTGCATGATATACAGTGGAGTACGGCTTGGCAGCCCGCCTGATCTAATAGAAGGGCGTTACCTAATAGGCTGCGGGTTTGTGACTGTGTCATCTGCATGTGAACAGCGCTCTATGCAAGCCACTTGTGTGCAGTTTTATCATCTAGCAGTCACCTCCCCTCCATTCCATGGAGGTGTGTGTGTGTGATCTGCTTCTCCTGCACCTGTGGTGCCTCCACTTAGTGGGGGTTTGGCTGTATCCTGCTAGAGCATCAGTTTTTGGCCAGGGCGATGTACACACTGCAGCCCAACTTGCTGTGAGTAATACTTGATTTTTGGAGGACATTATCCTCTTATTGTTGCTTTTTTTATATTTAGTGTAGGGACCTACAGACATGAGGTCCCTTGACGAGGGTGTAGGCTTACGTTTTATGGCCATAAATACCAACAAAAACCTCATATTTTTTTGTTTGTACAGGATACAGCCAGGCCCCTTTCTGTTGGGCCTTGCATTGTAGAGTGTCTGTCCGTGCATGATATACAGTGGAGTACGGCTTGGCAGCCCGCCTGATCTAATAGAAGGGCGTTACCTAATAGGCTGCGGGTTTGTGACTGTGTCATCTGCATGTGAACAGCGCTCTATGCAAGCCACTTGTGTGCAGTTTTATCATCTAGCAGTCACCTCCCCTCCATTCCATGGAGGTGTGTGTGTGTGATCTGCTTCTCCTGCACCTGTGGTGCCTCCACTTAGTGGGGGTTTAGCTGTATCCTGCTAGAGCATCAGTTTTTGGCCAGGGCGATGTACACACTGCAGCCCAACTTGCTGTGAGTAATACTTGATTTTTGGAGGACATTATCCTCTTATTGTTGCTTTTTTTATATTTGGCTTCTAAATAACGCAACACACGAGACAATAATGTCTAAAAAGCAACAAACGTGAATGAATACATCACCAATTGAAAATGGCCAAATTGTTCCCGATTAGCCATTCCCACGTGTCATGTGATTCATTAGTCTTACAAGTTCTCAGGTGTGAATGGGTAGCATATATTTTAAATTTGGTGTTATCGCTAACACACTCTCTCATACTGGTCACTGGAAGTTCAACATGGCACCTCATGGCAAAGAATACATAAACATAGCTTAAGCAATAAGAAGAAGATTGCCACCACCATGAGCTGCAGCACAGTGGCCAAGATCATACAGCTGTTTAACCCCTTCACCTCCAAGGCCATTTTCCATTTTTGCACTTTTGTTTCCTCCCATTCTTCCAAGATCTATGAAATTTTTTATTTATTTTCCATCAATATAGCCATTTGAGGGCTTCTTTTTTGCGGGACAAGTTGTAATTGTGAATAAACCAGTCACTTTACCATATAGTCGCACACTAAATGCCATCAATGTATAAGTGAACTCTGGTACTGCATTACTGCTATATGAAAAAATGAGATTTTTAGTTTATGAATTGGCCAATGCATGTAAGCCCGGAAACCAAACGGCAAGGTAAATCTCAATATTCCGGGTCCCTAACTAAAATGCCACTATCTAGGTTAAAACCATCCATGTCTGGGCAGCTAGACTAAAAATCTAACTTGAAATGCCACTATCTGGACTAACCTCCATGTCTGGGCAGCTAGTACTCCTGGTATAAGGATTATGAACACAGCCTGGTTTGTAGGGCGGAGTGCTCAGTCAGAAAAAAACTGCAAATATTTCAAAATACTGACCCGTACATCCTACAAGTGTGTATAGGTGTCAGCTGGCACCTATACACACTTGTAGGATGTGCGGGTCAGTCTTTTGAAATATTTGCAGTGAGTTTTTTTCTGACTGAGCACTCCGCCCTATAAACCAGGCTGTGTTCACAATCCTTATACCAGGAGTCCTAGCTGCCCAGACATGGAGGTTAGTCCAGATAGTGGCATTTCAAGTTAGATTTTTAGTCTAGCTGCCCAGACATGGATGGTTTTAACCTAGATAGTGGCATTTTAGTTAGGGACCCGGAATATTGAGATTTACCTTACCGTTTGGTTTCCGGGCTTACATGCATTGGCCAATTCATAAACTAAAAATCTCATTTTTTCATATAGCAGTAATGCAGTACCAGAGTTCACTTATACATTGATGGCATTTAGTGTGTGGCTGTATCCATTTTGTATTTGCTAGGTTTTTTCAGCTGGCACCTATACACACTTGTAGGATGTGCGGGTCAGTCTTTTGAAATACTTTACCATATAGTGTGCTGGAAAATGGTGAAAAAAAAATCCAAGTGTGATGAAACTGCAAATAAAGTGCAATTCCACGATTGTTTTGAGTTTTTTTTATTTTACATTTTCACTATATGGTAAAACTGACCTGGCAGTATGATTCTACAGATCAGTACAAGTACTTGGATTTCAAACTTGTATAGTTTTCTTTAAATTTAAGAAGTGAAAAGAAACAGAAGTTTGTAAAAAACATTGTCATTTAGTGCCATTTTCAAAGAACCAGTTAAAGGGTCATTTTTTACTTTTAGGATTGCTTCCTCCAATAGGTAGTACTAAACTTTGTCTCCTTCCTCACTGAATAGACATTTTGCATATTTCCCTGAGGGGCATTGAGGCTTAAAGTCTCCTCACAACTGACATGCTGGAATGGTGTGTCAGTCTCCGCAAGGAGAATAGCTTCCCCTTTAGACCCCATCTTAGTCTCTCATACAACCAGATCAGATCTTATACAGTGCCTTGCGAAAGTATTCGGCCCCTTTGACTTTTTCAACCTTTTCCCACATTTCAGGCTTCAAACATAAAGATAAAAATTTAAATTTTATGGTGAAGAATCAACAACAAGTGGGACACAATTGTGAATTTGAACGAAATTTATTGCTTATTTTAAACTTTTATAAAAAATAAATAACTGAAAATTGGGGAGTGCAATATTATTTGGCCCCTTTAAGTTAATACTTTGTAGCGCTACCTTTTGCTGCGATTACAGCTGCAAGTCGCTTGGGGTATGTGTCTATCAGTTCTGCACATCGAGAGACTGAAATTCTTGCCCATTCTTCATTTGCAAACAGCTCGAGCTGAGTGAGGTTGGATGGAGAACGTTTGTGGACAGCAGTTTTCAGCTCTTTCCACAGATTCTCGTTTGGATTCAGGTCTGGACTGTGACTTGGCCATTCTAACAACTGGATACGTTTATTTGTGAACCATTCCATTGTAGATTTTGTTTTATGTTTTGGATCATTGTCTTGTTGGAAAACAAATCTCCGTCCCAGTCTCAGGTCTTTTGCAGACTCCAACAGGTTTTCTTCAAGAATGGTCCTGTATGTGGCTCCATCCATCTTCCCATCAATTTTAACAATCTTCCCTGTCCCTGCTGAAGAAAAGCAGGCCCAAACCATGATGCTGCCACCACCATGTTTGATAGTGGGATGGTGTGTTCAGGGTGATGAGCTGTGTTGCTTTTACGCCAAACATATCGTTTTGCATTGTGCCCTCAACGTTCGATTTTGGTTTCATCTGACCAGGGCACCTTTTTCCACATGTTTGGTGTGTCTCCCAGGTTGCTTGTGGCAAACTTTAAAACACACTTTTTATGGATATCTTTGAGAAATGGCTTTCTCCTTGCCACTCTTCCATAAAAGCCAGATTTGTGCAGTGTACGACTGATTGTTGTCCTATGGACAGACTCTCCCACCTCAGCTGTAGAGCTCTACAATTCATACAGAGTCATTGTGGGCCTCTTGGCTGCATCTTTGATCAGTCTTCTCCTTGTTTGAGATGACATTTTTGAGGGATGGCCGGGTCTTGGTAAATTTGCAGTAGTATGATACTCCTTCCATTTCAATATGATCGCTTGCACAGTGTTTCTTAGGATGTTTAAAGTTGTGGAAATCTTTTTGTAACCAAATCCGGCTTTAAACTTCTCCACATCAGTATCACGGACCTGCCTGTTGCATTCCTTGGTCTTCATGATGCTCTCTGTGCTTTAAACAGAACAACGAGACTATCACAGAGCAGGTGCATTTATACGGAGACTTGATTACACACAGGTGGCTTATATTTATCATCAGTTATTTAGGACAATATTGGAACATTCAGGCTGCTTTCACACATCTGGTTTTTGCAGTGCGGCACAATACGGCGCTTTGCAGAAAAAACGCAACTGGTTTTTTTTGCCGGCGGTTGCGTTTTTTCTGCATAGACTTGCATTAGCGCCGTATTGTGCCGCATGTTCTTGCGTTGCGTCCGTTTTTTGCCGGATGCAGCATATTTAGCCCATGCAACGGCCGGATGGAATGTTGCCTGGCACGTTTTTTTGTGCGGCGAAAAAAACGCATTGCGCCGGATCCGGCGCGATGCAGCGCAATTTACAATGCAAGCCTATGGACGCCGGATGCAGCATCCTGCAGCACAAACCGCATCCGGTCGCCGGATGTGGTTTTTTGGTACTGCGCATGCTCAGTATCAAGCCGCATCCGTCAAAAAACGGACGGGCCGCATGGAAAAACTTATGCAACGGATCCGGTGTTTTCGCCGCATCCGTTGCATAGGTTTTTGAGCCGGATTGTGCCTGATGCAAAAAACACTGATGTGTGAAAGCAGCCTCAGAGACCCTCAATGAACTTCTGAACTTCTGGACTGAGTTTCCTGCACTGAAAGTAAAGGGGACAAATAATATTGCACTCCCCAATTTTCAGTTTATTCTTTTTTACAAAAGTTTAAAATAAGCAATACATTTTGTTCAACTTCACAATTGTGTCCCACTTGTTGTTGATTCTTCACCATAAAATTAAAATCTTTATCTTTATGTTTGAAGCCTGAAATGTGGGAAAAGGTTGAAAAATTCAAGGGGGCCGAATACTTTCCCAAGGCACTGTACTTTGCACTGACAAGGGACTACCATCTCAAAACACCATGTCTGCAAATTGAGGTTCTGACCTGACATAAATCATAAGTCATATGACAATGCTTGTAAAAGGATCACTTTTGACTTTTAGGATTGCTACTTCCAATAGGTGGCACTAGAGTTTCTCTACTTCCTCACTGAAAAGATAATTTACATATTTCCCAGAGGAGCATTGAGGCTTAAAGTCTCCTCACCACTGGCATGCTGGAAAGGTGTGTCAGTCTCCGCAAGAAGAATAGCTTTCCTTTTCTGAGAACCATGACATTTTTATTATTTGGGAATCTGGGGCTAAATGGTGGCTTATTTTTTGCGGCCTAAGATTATTTTTTTATTTATACTATTTTTGGGTAAATGTTTTGGTCACCTCATATTGCATTTTACTGCAATTTTGCGATGACCCAGAAAACGTAATTCTGGCGTTTTTTTCCATTGTGCTGTTTACTGATCGAATTAACTTATTTTATACCTTGGTGTATTGGACATTTCTGAAAGCAGTGAAACCAAACGTGTTTTTTTTATTGTTTTAGTAGGGGTGATTTGAACATTTGTGTTTTATTTGATTTTTTTCATATTTTTAAAACCTTTTTTTTTCACTTTTTATTGTTTTTACTAGCCTCCTTATGGACTTGAAGCTGCAATCATGAGATTGCTTGTGCTGTACAGAGCAGGGAATGTGGAAGAGCGCAAGGTCTCTAACATCCACCAGCTCTGTGATGTCATCATAGAGGATGGAAGAGGATTCCAGTGGCTCCTATGAAGCTCTAGTGAACTCCATGCCTAAGAGAATTAAGGCAGTGCTTGAAAATAATGGTGGCCACACAAAATATTGATACTTACAATTTGGCCAATTCACTTTGGGGTGTACTCACTTTTATTGTCAATTGTTTAGACATTACCGGCTGTGTGTTCAGTTATTTAGAGGGCACCAAATTTACACTATTAAACAAGCTGTACACTGATTACTTTACATTGTATCAAAGTGTCATATATTCAGTGTTGTACCATGAGAAGATAACTTATTTACAAAAATGTGAGGGGTGTACACACTTTTGTGATATGCTGTATATACCATGTTTCCCCGAAAATAATACCTACCCAGAAAATAAGTGCTAGCAGGATTTCGGCATAAGGCTTAAATATAAACCCTACCCCAAAAATAAGGCCTAGTCGGAGTTCAATAATGAAGTCTCCATGCAGCTAAAAATGTTAAAGAATACTGTAGAACACTTCAATATAGACAGCAGACACCCCCAAAAGAGAGAAGAAAGAAGACAGAACATCCCGTGATCATACTCACCAGACGTCGAACGAGAGGACCTGCAGTAGATAGTACACCCACACACATCAGATCGCACACCCACACACATCAGATCGCACACCCACACACATCAGATCTCACACACAATCACACATCAGATCGCACACACAATCACCACATCCAGCGCTACCGATTGCTCCTGGCTGGCAGGGAAACCTGGAGCACGAGGACCTGTGGTGGAATGCATGGAGGACCCAGCAGCGATCCTCTATACCTGCTGGGAGCATCCACCGAAGATCACAGGAGGATATGGGAGGGATGGAGACACCCAGTTTCTGGTAAGTATGATTCTACTGGGAAGGAGATCTGCATTTTTTGGGTGGGATAAACTTTTCCCCAACGTTGTTTCCCCCAGAATAAGCCCTACCCGAAAATAAGCCCTAACACATTTTTTGGGGCAAAAAAATATGACAGTGTCTTATTTTCGGGGAAACGCAGTAGCTATGTCTTACTTTAAGCTTGTTCGTTAAACAGTTGTTTTTTTATTATTTCTCTAACAGTATCAGTAGGTGCGGACATACTATTAGTGCAACCTGTGCAGCCACTAAGGGGCCCAAGATGTTGGGGGCCCATTTCTACTTCCAAAACAGGTGGAATTGTGAATTTTGATGAGTTATAGGACTGCAAAGATCCCATATACTGTTCTTGCACAGGGGCCCTTTTCTGTATCAGTACTTAGCATTGCTGAACCTTCTGCATGTGTGCACCTGTGACAGTTCTTGGTAACTGTTGTAATCGACGATCATGCCAAGATATACAATTACACTGCCAGAAAAAAATAAATTATTATTGTGGACCCCTTGATATCTATTTGTAAACCATATGTAGAGTTCTGTAGATATCACTGTGACTCCGTTTGGAAATGTTTTGCAGTCATACGCATGTATAAGAAAATTGTCAGTATACTTAGCCAATGTAAATAGTGAGTGGGAGGCTTGTAAGAAGAATAAATAATTTAGTCTGGATGCCGTCATTTATTCTTGCTTTGCTTGTAGGTGGGGCTCTAGTACTGTAAATTAAATATTCCTTAAGAAAGAAACCATAAAACAATTGGGCGATTATAGCTAGCACAAGCAATACAGCATGAATATACAATATACAATAATTTATTGTTAATATATTTAATGCGACTGTCTTTGTACTGTTTTTTTCTGTCAGTATGGACCAATTTGCACAATTTGCAATAAGGTGGCGTATCTGACCCAGATGATACAGCATCTGACCGAGGAGCATCGGAATGTAGAATCCAGCTGAAGGGTCAGTTGTCCAGCATAATGAATGATTCCCATAGCTCTCTGCTGCCAGCAGTGGCTATGACATCTGTACCCTCTGACGTGCAGTTGGTCTTTCCCGAACTAGTAGTGGCTCTTTCTGATACCCTCTTGACTCAGCATCATGCTATGGTTCATAAGGGCAGACAGTGTGGTGGTTATAGCCCATAAGGATAGACGGTATGACGATTACAGTTCATAAGGGTGGACAGTGTGGATGCAATATAACATAAGAGGCAGTATGGACAGATATTTTTATGCAGAAGGCAGTATAATAACTGCAGAAAACTGAAGAAGATGGAAGTCTGCAGAAACAAGTTCTGACTGAAAAGTCATCATGGCAGCTGAAGGAAATGGAATCCAAAGGGATAAGAATGACTCCAATCAGAGAACAAGTCACTTCCAAGGTGCCTGTATGTAAATTAGTATTTGTGATTTGGAGTGCGTCTAATCAGTACTGTTTCCTGTATGGTCCGTAGTCTGATGAGTGCCAGTAAGTACAACTCTCAGCATCTCTTTATCATTGTTAAGGACATACTGGGAGTTGTAGCTTTATGCAATACAAATGTATATGGGGCTGACCTCTCATTGAAATGTATTGCTGTACTCAACTTTGTTCTTGTAGTCAAGTACTGATGGTGGTTTTGGTTCTGTATTCATGTACTGATGATGATTCTGGTGATATTCATATAGTGATGATGGTTCCGGTGATGACTACCTCACCAATACATGAATACCTCATCAGAACCATGATCACTACATGAACACGGCAGCACCATCATTAGTTTCGTTGCAGGCTGTATATATTCCTTGATGAACGCAAACGCCGTCAGGCATATCTCTTTACCTATAATGAAGTCTGGTTTCCATTAGGGTAGCCATCAAAAGCTGGACATCTTAATTGAGTCCAAACTGACCCTATTATAATTAAGTTATGTTAGTTTCCATGACTGTCCTTGGATTTGACATTAAAAATTATCATGGTAGTCACAGGGAAAGTATGGAGTACGATGCGACATGCAACACAAAGGGGAACACTGGGGGACACTTTAACAATGGTGAGACCTAGCGCTAGTGAGAGGGAAGGTTGACACCTCCACTTATCTGCAACTGTACCCTACATTCCTAGCCAGTCCATATACAGGTTCCTCCCCTGTCTCCGAGCAGGAACCTGAAGCCCTGAGTGACCCTACAATAGTCCTGACTAGTGAACGGGCAGGTAAGGATCACTAGTCCCACCGCTGGATAGAAACAACACACCAGGGAAGGAAGAGAGACAGGGGGAAACACAACTACAGACTGCTGCAGTCAGCACCAAGACTGTGGCCCACACAGCAACATTCAGAGAGGGGTCCACCAGCTCCTTCTACCTGGAGCCCAAGCATCCAAAAGAATGAGAGAGAATAACCGGCACCCATTACAGGAAGCAGAGGGTATATATAGGGATTGGGAGTGGTCCAAACCGGGAACACATGGGAAGGTAATGAGAACGCTTGCTGGCAAGGAATAATGACATTAACCCTCTCCTCCCCAAAGGAAAGGGAATACATTTGAACTGCAGAGTCTCAAGGCAAAGAGACTCTGGCCCAGAACCTTTCACTAGTCTCTACAACAGAGAGACGCCCGTGACAAAAATATAGGATGTCAGGGACGAATATTGCTATTTGTCACTGGTATCATTGTAAACAGTTCCCAATCAATGAGTATTTCTAATATTTAACTGTGAAATTGCAATTTATATTAAGCCACACCCCTAAGCACACCACTTTTTTACTTTTCCTCATAATTTTTTTTAACAATTTTAGTGGAAGTGGTCATCAGAACTTGTAGAGGGTGGCATTGTCCTCATCTGCCTAGGGCACCAAAATACCTTGTCCTGAGCTTGCTGCTAATATCTGATTACAATGAAATTATATCTAATGCCATAAAATTCCAGATGCACTTTAACATAATATGAATGTACCGCATTGACGTGCAGACACAAATGCTCTATATTTTAAATATATTGCTTTGCTTCTGGATAAATAAGTGTTTTAGAGCTGGGTTGACTGTTTAATTATTGCCCTTTATGCTAATAAAGAATAATGACTTTTATTATAGCTTCACTGGGTCCTGAAACTATTGCCAATCTTTGGATGTTTTTGAACTGCTGAAATAAATCTTATTAAGTCAGTCTAGAAGCTCAAGAGGAAACTAATACAGCGCATTTATCTTCTTAATCCTAGCCACTGGAAAATTCTCAAATGGCTAAAAAAGTGTTTAGGTGCAGAGGAAATCTCTGGAGAAAGGTTACTAAAGAACATTTACACACAGTCAAAGCATTTTCTTTTTTGGAGGGTTATTGTGGCTCATGGTAAACTATTAATTCATAGCATACATAATATTCTAGTGTCTGAGTTATCATTTTTTATAGGTTTTATGCATGACTAAACTAAAATGAATAAAAACCCTAAAAGACAGACACTGTTTGCATTGCTAGCTATTTTGGCTTTTATGCAGTTATTTCTACCTCATTATCCTCTTGTTAAGCAGGTAAAGATGGTGCAATGATAAGAGAAGGAAGGAAGGCATAAGGGATTTCTTTTAAATTTTGCATACATGGTGAGCGGATGAAAAAAAGACTTGTCCACAAACTGCAGTGTTCATCTGCTTTTAATTAGGAGAGTGGCAGTTGTTAGTTGATGCTGGAGGTGAATGAAAGTTTGGACTATAAAATTTCAACTGCTCAACTTTTAACTCCCCTGGCATTATCTGTCAAGGGAGTCAGGGGCCCCCCTATACATTACATGGGCAAAAGTATAGGGACATCCACAGATTACACCTACAGGAACTTTTATGACATGTTATCCCAATCTAAATCTTTGTACATTATTATGAAATTGATTCCGCCCCTGCAGCTCTAGCAGATTCCACTCTTCTTGGAGGCTTTCTACAACACTTTGGAGGTGGGTAGGAATTTTTGCTTTTTTATCCTGAAGGCACTTGTGATGTCAGACTGAGGGGCGTAACGATTGCGGTAACAGAGTTTGTGGCCACAACTGGGCTGTGGGTGGAGGGAGCCCGCCGACTCAAGCACCTCCCTCAGCTGGATGAGCGTCTGCGGAAATGCATTGCTGTGCAGAGACCCGTGGACTCCTGCACCACAATACATGCAACCGGTGGAAGTGAGAGAGAGAGAGAGACACGCAGGCACTACCGCCCCCATCATCACTGCGCACATCGGCACTACTGTCGCCATCATCACCACATACACACACCAGTACTACCGCCTCCATCATCACTACACACACCGGCACTACTGCCCCCATCATCACTGCACACACCGGTACTACCGCCTCCATCATCACAGCACAAACGCAGGCACTACCGCCCCCATCATCACCGTACACACCCTGGCACTACCGCCCCCATCATCACCGCACATACGCAGGTAGGCACTACCGCCCCCATCATCACCGCACACACCCTGGCACTACCGCCCCCATCATCACCGCACACACGCAGGCACTACCGCCACTATCATCACTGCACACACGCAGGCACTACAGCCCCTATCATCACTGCACACACGCAGGCACTACAGCCCCCATCATAACTGCACACATGCAGGCACTACCGCCCCCATCATCACCACACACACCGACACTACCGCCCCCATCATCACCATACACACGCAGGCACTACAGCCCCATCATCTCTGCACAAACGCAGGCACTACCACTCCAATCATCATCGCACACACACCGGCACTACCGCCCCCATCATCATCACACACCGACACTACCACCCCCATCATCACCGCACACACGCAGGCACTACCGCTCCCATCATCACCGCACACAAACCGGCACTACCGCCTCTATCATCACCGCACACACACCAGCACTACCGCCCCCATCATCATGATTAACTTAGGACTTAGTGGCAGCTATGGGTTGCCATTAACTCCTTATTACCCCGATTGCCACCGCACAAGGGCAATTTGGGATGAGCCGGGTAGAGTCCCGGGACTGTCACATCTAATGCATGCGGCAATTCTGGGCGGCTGCTGGCTGATATTGTTAGCCTGGGGGGGCTCCCCATAACGTGGGGCTCTCTATTCTGAGAATACCAGCCTTCAGCAGTGTGATTTTACTTTGGTTGGTATCAAAATTGGAGTGAAACCGCATTTATTTTTAATTATTTATTTACTTATTGTACTGCACGATATAGATCCGCCCACCGGCGGATGTGATTAGTTGCAGTGAGACAGCTGTCACTCAGCGTGGGGGCGTGTCTGACTGCAACCAATCATAGTCGCCGGTAGGCGGGGGAAGCAGTGAATACGAGATGGAATAATGAGCAGCCGGCATTTTTAAAAGAGGAGAAGCCGCCAGAGCAGTGTGACAGCCGTGCAGCGCTGCGCCTGTGATTGGTGAGTATGAGAGGGGGGGAGAGAGGGGGTGAGAGGGAGAGACCGACAGAGAGAGATAGAGACTGAGAGAGAGAACGACTGACAGAGAGAGAGACCAACCGACAGAGAGTGAGAGGCCGACAGAGAGAGAGAGAGAGACTCTGTGATCACGCCAGGCTGGTTTCTGCCCAACAGGATCCTGTCTATCAGCATGCCAGCGTTCACATGCGTTTGCGTGCGGTATAGTCAGGATCCAGTGACAAACAGTATTTGGACTTAGCTCCAAAACACTACAAGTTGTTAAAATACTGCAACTCGCTGGATCCTCACTATACCGCACGCAAACGCATGTTGACGCGAGTCCATTGCAAATGCATTGAAATTAAAACCTATTTGCACTGAATCCGCTTTTGCAGCAAAAAAAATGTTCAGGACGCATGTTAAAAAACATAGTATGAAAGCAGCCTTAGATGAGAAGGCATGACCCAAAATTTTTAAGGACATTGTTTTAAGTAATGGGGCACAGTCATGTTGTAACAGGATAACAGGAAAGGACCTTCAGCAAACTGTTCTCCTTAAGTTAGTTGCATACAATTATACAACATGTCAATGTTCTGAGGCATTAAGGCTATGTTCACACACAGCGTTTTTTACCTGCGTTTTTGGTCCGTTTTTGCTGCAGAAATTTCTTGAGAAATTCTTGTAACCTTTCTGCAGACATTCCCCAGCAAAACCTATGGCAAAAAAAATTAGCTGTGCGCACACTGCGTTTTTTTCTTAAGAAAATTCTTTCAGTAGATTTTCTTAAGAAAAAGAATGAGCATGTCACTTCTTTTCTGCAGCTAACTGCGTTATTTGCCATAGATAATTGGCACAATAACGCAGGGAGCACCCAGCGGTAAAAACGCACCAAAAACGCACCAAAAACGCACCGAAAACGCAGCAAAAATGCAGGTGCGTTTTTGGTGCGTTTTATAATGCAGGTGCACTAATCCTTCACTCTAATGTGTTCACACACTGCGTTTTTTACCTGCGTTTTTGGTCCGTTTTTGCTGCAGAAATTTCTTGAGAAATTCTTGTAACCTTTCTGCAGACATTTCCCAGCCAAACCTATGGCAAAAAAAATTAGCTGTGCGCACACTGCGTTTTTTTCTTAAGAAAATTCTTTCAGTAGATTTTCTTAAGAAAAAGAATGAGCATGTCACTTCTTTTCTGCAGCTAACTGCGTTAGTTATCATAGATAATGGCACAATAACGCAGGGAGCAACCAGCGGTAAAAACGCACCGAAAACGCACCAAAAACGCACCGAAAACGCGGCAAAAACGTTTTTTAACGCAGGTGCACTAATCCTTCACTCTTAAGAAATTTCTTAAGAAAAATCCTTTTTCTAGTGTGCACATAGCCTTATAAGAGGCCTGGACTAAACCCTGAAAAACAACTCCATAGGATTATTCCTCCTCCACCAAACTTTAGAGATGGCAAAATGCAGTAAGGTAGGTAACATTCCTCTAGCATCTGTCCATACCAGACTCGTCAGTCAGACTGCCAGATACCGAAGCAGGATTCCTCACTCTACAGAATATGTTTCCACTGCTGCAGAGTTCAGTTTTGCCATACTTACCTACACTCGTTATGATGCCCGGTGTTGTGCTTGGTGATATAAGGCTTGCATACAGCCATAGAGCCATGTCAAGAAGCTCACAAGCACAGTTCCTTTGCTGATGTTAAAAGGGTTTTACACTACTAAAGTGACCCCCATTCATGTGCCTGAACCTTTCCTAACTAACACTTTCCTAATATACTTCTGCTACCTACCCTGCTCCCGTAAGCTGATCTCTCTGTGGCGTGCATACATTTATGTTGATGTTTTAACTTTGATCCTGCTGGCTGTAGACCGGAATCGGACCATCTGATCAGGGCAGGTCACTGGTGGAGGCGAGGCTGCCTCTCTGTAAGTGACAGCTGTCTGGGCATGCATGCCCAGATCACACTTCACTCTCCTATCAGCCTGGTTTACAGTCCGGTGCATTAATGTGACAAGCGCTGCCATGTGCCAATCATTAGATAGAATATCATATCACACGATCTGCACATCGCAGCGCTTATCACATCAAAGCACCGCACTGTAAAGCAGGCTGGGGGAGAGTTAAGTGTGATCTGGGCATGCCTAGACTGTGGTCACTCACAGAGATGCAACCCTGCCCCCACCAGTGATGTGCCCTGCACAGTTTGTCCGATTCCAGTCTCCAGACCCGAAGGATCAAAGCTAAAACATCAACATAGGAATATATACGTGCTGCAGAGAGATCAGCTTACAGGAGTAGTGTAGGTAACAGAAGCATATTAGGAAAGTGTTAGTTAGGAAGAGTAAGGACAAATGAAAGGGGGTCACATTAGTATTGGAAAACCTCTTTAATGCCACAAATTTGAAAATCTGCAGGTTTTGCATCAGCACAGGGATGGCGACTTGTGCCTCTGTACTCAGCTTTGAACTTTGTGGCTGAGTTGCTGTAGTTCATAAATGCTTCCACTTTTCAATAATAGCACCACTCACAGTTGATCATGCAATATTTATCAGGGAATAAATTTCATGAATTGATTTGTTACAATGGTGACATCCCATTACAATACCAAGTTCTAGTTCAGTGATCTCTTTAGAACGAGCAATCTTTTTTAAGTATTTTCAAAGCTAGGTGCTCGATTTTATACATCTATGGCAATCTGACTGATTGAAAAACCTAAATTCAATAAGAAAGAAGCGAGCGCTTCATACTTACCAAGGCTTCATCGCTGCTGTATGCTGCTCCTGTAGCCTCCCTGGGCTGCTCATCATTGTTCATACATATGCACTGCTTTCCCTGCCCCGCCTGGTCTCTGTGATTCGTTGCAGTCAGACACGCCCCCAGTCTGTGTGACAGCGTCTGCCTGCAACCAGTCATTGCTCATCGCAGCTCATTCATTCTTTCCCTGGAGCTCAAAGTGCGCAGTCATGCTGTATCGCCACTCACTGTGACTCAGATGTAGCAGAGCTGGAATCGCCGTGGGACATCGTGTGGATTATGTCGGACTTGCGGGGGTGTTTAGGGGGTTAATAAAGTGGTGAAAGAGGGTGTTTTTTGTATTTTATTCCAAATTAAGGATTTTTTGTTGTCTGTGCTTATTTACTTTCACTTACAGATTAGGGATGGGGGGGTCTCAGACACCTGCCATCACTAATCTAGGGCTTAATAGCAGCTGTGGGCTGTTATTAACCCCTTATTGCCCTGAGCTACCGAACCAGGGCAATGGGAAGAGCCAGGTAAAGCGCCAGGCTTGTCACATCTAATGGATGCAACAATCCTAGGCGGCTGCAGGTTGCAATTTTTAGTTTGGGGGGGCAATAACCATGACCCTCCCCAGTCTGAGAATACCAACCCCCA
Organism: Anomaloglossus baeobatrachus; assembly: GCF_048569485.1. Taxonomy (NCBI): domain Eukaryota; kingdom Metazoa; phylum Chordata; class Amphibia; order Anura; family Aromobatidae; genus Anomaloglossus; species Anomaloglossus baeobatrachus. Next base: position 465,392,809 of record NC_134358.1, read on the forward strand.
GCTGTTGGGCTTTATCGTGGCTGAGTATCAAAATTGGGGGACCGCACCCTGTTTTTTTAAATTATTTATTTAAATAATTAAAAAAAAAAAAAAAGTGCTGCATGCAGTTCCTCTTATTTTGATACACAGCCAAGATTAGGGCAGGGCTGGGGCTGACACCTGTGGCTGAAGGTTTTATGTGTGCTGGTATCATAATATGGGGAGACCCTATGCCAATTTTTTTATTTATCTATTTTTTTAGTACGGGTAGAGTCACACTGACGTATGACTCTCACAAGTGCAGTGAGAAAATCTCGCATTGCACTTGGCCTCATGTAAAGCTTTTCCTCAGCCCTAATCAGACTGAGGAAAAAATCACAGCATGCTGCAATTGTGGCCGGTGTTACACTTGCGTGTTACTCGCGAAAGTATTAAGTCGCATCTCCCAGCCTGCCAATTCTGGACATGAGCGTTCAGCTGCATAGAAATACATTCAGATGCACGCTTCTGTTCAGAGCGTGGCAGGCCGTGCTGGGTGATGTGACTCAATACTCGCGCGAGTCACACTCAAGTGTAACACCAGCCTGTCTGTGAGTCTCCTATCACTTGCACCCATAGAAGTCTTTCGGTGTGAGAGAAACATCGGACTGCACTTCCATGTTATCCAAGTACAGTGTGATATACGCACAGACTGACGTGGAGGCAGAGGGGAAAGCGCGGGCACGAGATTATGGGCGGGTACTTGCTGATGACAATCACAGCGCCGCCCATAATCTCACGCCTGCGCAATCACGTCACCAGCGGTCACACTGTGCACAGTGCAAAGTACCGCGAAAGTGGCACGGCACATGCGCGAGACCTCGGGAGCACTGGGCGGTGTCCTCAGTATGGAAATGAGCGATGGGGTATGGCGTACAGCGGCAGGAGGCAGAATAACAGACGCAAGAGAACTCGCCCCCGTGTACAGAAAAAAAGATTTGCATACAAAAAGTAAGACTTTATAAACTATTTATTTTGTTCTGAAAGGGGGCAGAATAGCAACAGGAACCTTGCTAGAATGCAGCACAGGAGCTGCAGAGGGGGAATTTTTTAGGTTTATTACGAAATTTCTGCTGACAGGTTCCGTTTAAAGATGACCTTTCATCTCTCCTGATATAACTATTTAATTATATTTCACAAGAAATAACATACCCCTTTATTTGGAACCTCGAACTGTGACAGTCCTCAATTCTTGACCACCAGCAGCAATTCAATACAAGTGTCATAAACATGCCAGGCTGGGATTCCATTCAAATTATGGATTTTAAGCATGGGTGAGCCAATGCTTCTCTCTCTTTAATGTGCTAGTTCACATGAATGTTTTTACACTTGGATGTATAAAAAAAATCACAGCATGCATTACTTTGATCTGTAAACTGTATTAGAGTTGCTCATTATCAGTCAATGGCTGCAAACCCCCCCCCCCCCCCCAAACAATCACATACACATTTCCATCCATATGTCAAGTATTTTTCAAAAATCCATTAGACTTCTTAAAAGGAATCTGTCAGCAGGTTTTTGCTATTTAATCTGAAAGCAGTATAATGTAAGGGCAGAAAGCCTGATTCCAGCAATGTATCACTTACTGGGCTAATTGGTGAAGTTTTGATGGAATCCCTGTCTCCCCTGTTGTAGATGTAGCAGTGCTCAGAATGCTATGCTGTGAAAAACCCGCCCACATCCATGACTGGTAGTTTCCTATTTGCAATGTACATTGTTTGCAAGCTGCCATTTAGTGACAGGAACTGTGTTATACAGATTAGCTGGACTGGCCTGTGTATGAGAGCTAGATCTCTGGTGATAATCTCCTGGTGATAAAACACTGATTCTAATGAAAGTACAGCTGAAATAGAGCAGTGCAATGGGCCTTATCTAGGAGAGGAAGTTAGGAGTTATATATGTGCTCGCCTCAAGGTGGAGGAGAGAGGCGTATATCGGACAGCTGATGCAGATCCACGGGCTCAATGAACTGAAGGAAATATAAAGAAAAAAATGGTTTATTCAGTCTACGCACTTCATAGTCTCAGACTTTCTCATCAGGACTACCGGTAGACACATAAAATAACATGCGTCTAGTTCCGATGAAGAAGTTGGAGACTTCGAAAAGAGTATACTGAAACAAACATATTTTTATAGTGCATGGCTTCATTTGTATGACAGCAATGCAATGTCGACCACATTTTCTTTCTCTATAATCTCTAAACTACAGCACACAGCCCAGTAAGTGACACATCCTTTGAATCAGACTTCCTGCCCCTACATTACGCTGCACTCAGATTAAATGTCAAAAAAACGGTTGACAGATTCCCTCTAAGATAGGAAATTGGATATTATGTTTATAATATTTTTCAAGTAATAACTATATGACATACGGATGTGCAACATGGATATACAGATGACACATGGACGTTAAAAAACGGGCATATGGATACAATATGGATATGAAAAAGACATACAGAACAAAATATGGATGCAACAAATGTCAAGGGTTTTTTTGGACTAAGAAAAAGATTGATTTTAGATCCTAAATATTTATTTATTTAAAGGGAAGCTGACATTAGGTTTATGCTAACCTTTGTAAAGGTAGCATAAAGTTGTGACAGGCTGATTCCAAGTCTGAGTCACATTCAGTGGCGTAACTAGGGTTTGAGGGGCCCCGGTGCAAAGTTGCAAAGTTTGGACGTGGACCCCCCCACCTTACACCAACACTTGGGGTACAGGATAATGACGTTGACACTCGGGGTATGGGATAGTGATGCTGATACTTGGCTCTTTCCCTCAGCACCCAGGCTTCCCATGATCTGAAATCACTCTTTCCCTCAGCACCCAGCTTTCCTATGCTCTGATATACATCTTGTCCTCAGCACCCAGCTTCTCCATGCTCTGCTATTAATCTTCCCTAAGCACACAGCTTTCTCATGCTCTGATATACATATTTCCCTCAGCACACAAACCTTCACACTGCATAATTGCTTGCGAACAGTATAATGACTAGAGATGAGCGAACCGGTCGTGATTCGGCTCGAGTTCGGTTCGCCGAACGGAGGTCTCGTTTGAGTTCGGTTCGACGAACCGGTTCGGCGAACCACTCGAACCGCATAGGAAACAATGGGAGGCAATCACAAACACATAAAAACACCTAGAAAACACCCTCAAAGATGTCCAAAAGGTGACAAACAACTCACAACACAAACACATGGGAAAGTGACAAGGACATATACTCATGCGAAAACAAAAGAGCTGGACAAGGAAAAAGAGGAGGAGACACAGATATAGGCATGGCATGCCCTTCTAAAATCATGTATAACACCGCAAGGGGACTCCAAACAGAGTCTCCCTTTTTTCCAAAAATTGGGCCCCACAGACAGTGGGAGCACTTGTGCCCCAGTTGCGAACTGGACAGGTAGATTTGCATCAAGCACATTCAAAAATATGCCAGCCTTAACTGTCCCCAGGATGGCACCGGGGTAGGTAGCAAAGTCTTTGCTGATCCCAGATCTGTTCATCTTGGATCCTTTTTAAAAACACAGAAAGCAAGGGTTACTCCAAGGGGAATCTCCCTTTTTTCCAAACATTGGGCCACACAGACACCCCTTCAGTGGCAGCACTTGTGCCCCAGTTGTACACTTCACAGGTAGATTTGCATCAAGCACATTCAAAAATACGCCAGCCTAAGATGTCCCCAGGATGACACCGGGTGAGGTAGCAAAGTCTTTGCTGAACCATGACTTGTTCATCTTGGCTCCTTTTTAAAAACAGAGCAAGCAAGGGTTACTCCAAGCGGAGTCTCCCTTTTTTCCAAAAATTGGGCCACACAGACACCCCTTCAGTGGCAGCACTTGTGCCCCAGTTGTACACTTCACAAGTAGATTTGCATCAAGCACATTCAAAATACACAAGCATTTACTCTCCCCAGGATGACACATGGGTAGTAAATTCCTTGTGGATCCATGACTTGTTCATTTTGATGAACGTTAGTCTGTCCACATTGTCACTGGACAGACGCGTGCGCTTATCTGTCAGCACACACCCAGCAGCACTGAAGACACGTTCAGAGACAACGCTGGCAGCTGGACACGACAAGATCTCCAAGGTGTAAGTGGAGAGCTCTGGCCATTTTTCAAGATTTGAAGACCAAAATGAGCAAGGCTCCATTTGCAAAGTCATGGCATCGATGTTTATTTGGAGATACTCCTGTATCATCCTCTCCAGCCGTTGACTATGTGTCAGACTTGTTGACTCTGGTGGCCTTGCAAAGGATGGTCTAAAAAAATTATGAAAAGATTCAATAAAATTGCTGTTACCAGCACCAGATACGGTCCTACTGGTACGGGTAGACTGTTGAAGATGACGAGACCGTCCCATGTTTGTCGAGTTACAACTGGGAGATTCACTCCGTGCACCACGGGTGTTTGGTGGAAAAGCCGAGCTAAGATCGAGTAACAGCTTTTGCTGATACTCCTGCATACGTGCGTCCCTTTCTATGGCTGGAATTATGTCACAAAATTTGGACTTGTACCGGGGATCTAATAGTGTTGCAAGCCAGTACTCATCATCACTTCTAATTTTGACAATACGAGGGTCATGTTGGAGGAAGTGCAGCAAGAAGGCGCTCATGTGTCTGGCGCAGCCATGCGGACCAAGTCCACGCTGTGTTTGTGGCATAGAGGTGCTAACCGTTCTTTCTTCCTCTGACATCTCCCCCCAACCTCTTTCAACTGAAATTTGACCAAGGTCTCCCTCATCTGCTGAGTCTTCCATGTCCATGGACAGTTCGTCCTCCATTTCTTCATGTTCCCCTGCACCTTACTCAACATTTTGCCTGCTACCATGCGCCCTTGTTGATCCCTGTCCCCCATGGTCCCATGCCTGCCGCCTTTGGTTATGATGAACGTCTGGACCTTGGTGATGTTGTTGTCTCTTCCGCATATGAATCCTCCTGTAGTTCCTCCCCTTCCAAATGTCCCACCGCCTGACTCCGAATAGTGTTTAGCGTGTGCTCCAGCATGTAAATGTATATGTATATTCGTCGCCATGTCGAAACTGTGCAGAAGGGTGCATAGGTCCTTGATCTGAGACCACTTCATCAGGGTGATCTGCCCCACCTCTGCATCTCGTTGGCCCAGGCTATACATCATGACGTATTGCACCAGGGCTCGGCGGTGCTGCCACAGTCGCAGTAACATGTGGAGAGTCGAATTCCAGCGTGTCTGCACATCGCATTTCAGGCGATGAACCAGCAGGCCGAAAGACTTCTGGAGCGATGCAAGTCGCTCAGCTGCGGTGGTTGAACGGCGGAAGTGAGCAGACAGTTTTCATGCCCGGTTCAGAAGGCCATCTAGGCCGGGATAGTGTGTTAAAAATTGCTGGACAACAAGGTTCAACACGTGAGCCATACAAGGCACGCGTGTCACCTTGGACCAGGCGAAGGGCCGCACCCAGGTTTGCAGCATTGTCGCACACGGCCTTACCAGGCTGCAGGTTGAGTGGAGACAACCATTTACCAAACTCAGTCTCCAGAGCTGCCCACAACTCAGCCGCTATGTGACTCTTATTTCCAAGACATTTCAAGATAAAGACCGCCTGATGCTGTTGCGCTCTGCTGCCAGCATAGTAATGAGGGGTGCGTGATTCCTTCTGCACAGTTACAACGCTGGTGGCCTGGCCAGGCAGGCTTGGGGCGGAGGTGGAGGACCCAGACGAGGTTGAGGAGGCAGAAGCAGTGGAGGAACTTGGACAGACAGAGGATTGACACACAAGTCGTGGGGACAACAAGACTTGTGCAGCAGACCCTTCACCATCTATCACCATAGTTACCCAGTGCCCAGTCAGCGACATGTAACGTCCCTGTCCATGCTTACTGGTCCAAGTATCTGTGGTGAAATGCACCCGTTCACACACAGAGTTTCTCAAGGAAGCGGTGATGTTGTGTGCGATATGCTGGTGTAGCGCAAGCACACCTTTCTTAGAGAAGTAGTGGCGACTGGGCATCTGGTACTGGGGCACAGCGACTGTTACGCTCACCGAGGAGCGGCGAGCGTCCGGAGGTGGACCCACTGGACCGTGCACCGGACTCCCCTGAGGAGACCAGCAGTGAACCCCTATACAGGGACTGTGCGGCGCCTCCCCAGTAGGCCTAAATGCACGGCAGCCAGGAACCGGTAGTAGGAGTCTCTGTAAGGCCAGGTGTAGCAAGGTTGTGACGTCCGCAGCCGGCAGAACACAGGAATGGCACCGGAGATGTTCACAGCAGGTTGTATCCACAGTAGGTACGGCACAGATAATGTCCACGGCAGGTAAGGCACGGTGACGTCCACTGTAGGTATGAGCGGTGACGTCCACAGCCGGAATGGTACGGATGGCACTACGGTGAGACAAGGGATTAGAACCAGGTAACAAATGCACAGATAACAGCACTAAAGGGTCTGGACACTGGCAAAGCTCTAATGGAAGTGTTGCTCGGGCGCCTTCTGCCGGGGGAGGTGAACCTAAATACCCATTAGGTAACAGGTGACCTCTGAGGTCACTTCCAGAAAACGGAGCATACCGCTTTAAGAAAGGGGGCGTGGCCTCGCACGCAGCCTAGAGTCACTTACTGCAATTCTGTGTGAGGACGGGAGACACAAAGGGGCTGCAGCAGAACTGGGAGCAGGACGTACAACAGGAACCGGACCAGGGGCGGCGCCTGCAGAGCCATGGGACCGGTAAGAGGAAGGCCGTCGCTGCCTGGGGCTTGGACTGGGAGTGCACGTGGGAGCCATGCTGGGACTGGGCAAATGTGAGGGAGCGCGCCCCCCACGGGGTTCGCTAGGCCGCATTGCAGCACGGTGAGCTTCCCACTGGGACATATGATATTTATTCATGTGACGATTCATGGAAGAAGTTGTCAAACTGCTGAGGTTTTTCCCTCTACTAACAGAATCACGACAAATTTTACAGATCACATAATTTGGGCGATCTTTTGCTATGTCAAAAAAGGACCAGGCTAGGCAAGGCTTAGAGGTCATGCGACCTGCTGAGCCCCCCCCCCGACTAGTGCTCAGAGGCAGAGTGGTGGCTGAGGATGCAGTTGTAGACGTGCTACCAGTGCTCCGACTCTGTCCAGGAAGGCGCAAGGTAACTTCGTCATCGGTTGCATCCTCCTCCACCGCCTCTGTTGACCTCCTCGAGTGCCTGACTGTGGGTTGACAGTAGGTTGGATCTAGAACTTCCTCATCAATTGTTCTGTTTGCACTCCCTTCACCCTCAGACCGAGCCTCTTCCTGCCCTGACCGAATATTTAAGTTGTCATCCCAATCTGGTATCTACGTCTCATCGTCATCAGTATGTTCCTCATTGTCTATAACAACAGGTGTTACAGTTGGTGAATAAGGGTCAACATTATGCTGAGAAAGTTGTTCCTCACAGCCTGAATCTGAGTCACAAAGGTTCTGGGCATCACTGCAGACCATTTCCTAGTCTGTACTCACTGTAGCTTGGGAGCACACCTCTGATTCCCAGGCTATAGTGTAACTGAACAGCTCTGCAGACTCAGCCATCTCTGTTCCACCATACTGTGCAGGGCGGATGGAGACTTGAGAGCTGGGAGAAAGCAAGTGTGATTGGGATGACAACTCAGAGGACTGGTGTTTTTTAGATGCGGTAGTTGAGGTGGAGGAGAGGGCACTTGTTGGACCACTTGAGATCCATTCAAGCATTTTCTTTTTTTGGGCATCATCTATCTTTGTTCCAGTTCTTCATGTCCGTAAAAAAGGGAGCGCATCGGATTGTCCACGGAAAGTAGTAGACATCTTACTTTTGCTGGTAAATGGCCTATCTTCAGCAGATGTTAATGGAGCTTTGCCACCTTCCCCACGGACACAAACTTTTTTTCCTTTTCCAACACGCCTGTTCCCCTTTCCACCAGCATCTGTCATTTTGCCACTCATTTTGATAGCGACAAGATTGGGCACTTAAAATGTGGTAGTAAAAATTGAGAGGTGGTGTAGATTGCAGCGGTGGTCTAGCTTTATTGACAGCAGAATAAACAACAATAACTGTCCCCGACAATTCAACTACGGCCCTTAAACTGGCAGCACAGTTTGCTATTCTAATAGCTTAGTAACAATGAGTTTGAGGGTGCAATGCAGAGGTGCTGGAAATAGCTTGGCACCAGTGGGACACTAATGAAGTCCAACAGCCACTTTTGGGATGCCACTAACTGGCAGCACTGTTTTCAATTAAAATGGCTTTGCTAAAATGTGCAGGAGGGGAGAATGCAGAGGTGCTGGGACTTGCTTGGCACAAGTGTCATAATAATGAAGGACACCAGCCACTCTTTGAATGGCACTAACTGGCAGCACTCTGCTATTAAAATGGCTTTGCTACAAAGGGCAGGAGGGTACAGTGGCCGGGTTGTGGGTCAGTGTAGAGGAAAGGAAGCCTCACTTTCTATCCCTCCTAATGGTGAAATGCAGCAAGGAAGTCCCTGAGCTTAGCTACACAGACGCTGTTATCTGTAGCTGTTAAAAACTGTTTCCACGGACCTGACTGTGACCTATGGCTCTGAGCCAGATGAAATGAGCCCTTAAAAGGGCTGAAAGAAACTACTATCCCTATTCTGTATAGCGCTGTGTGTACAGCGTACACAGCAGAATCGGCGACAGGCGCTGCGTCTGCGGTGACTGTCACCCAGAAGCAGAAGGCAGATAATGGCGTCCTGACGGGCAGATGCCCGTATTTATAATGCAGGGACATGTGACATGGACATCCTATGACACATGCCCTTGCTTGTCTGGCAAAAAGTCCACTTAGCTGTGTGTGTGTCTGGGATTGGCTGACATGCTGGCCCGCGCCCCACTTCACGCGCACTTAGAGAAGGAAGAACAGAAAAAAAAAAAAATGGCGATCGCCATGATCCCAGCAGCAGTGATCTGAACGCCTTGTCCCCGCACACTATACGCTGAAATTTTATAATAGTGTGAGTCACAGAGTGACTTACACTATTACAGCGAAAAGCCAGCTAGTAATTAGCTTGGTTTTTTGCTGCTAGAACCGTTCTCGAACGTAACTCGAACTATCGAGCTTTTAGCAAAAAGGTCAAGTTCTAGTTCGATCTAGAACACCCCCCAAAATCACTCGAACCGCGAACTGGAGAACCACGAATCACAAACCGCGCTCAACTCTAATAATGACCCTGTATAAAGTATAAAGGCTCCCTCATAGCTCTCCATATACTATAATGGCCCACATAGCCTTTCATATAGTATAATGGGTCCCACATAACCCTTCATATATTGGAATGCACCCCATAGTCTTCCATATATTATAATGCACCCCATAGTCCTCCATATACTATACTGCACCCCATAGTCCTCTATGTATTATAATGCACCCACATAGTCCTCCATGTAATATAAAGCACCCCATAGTCCTTCATATATTATAATGCACTTCATAGTCCTCAATATATTAAAATGCACCCCCATATTTCTCCATATAAACTAATCTACCCCCATAGTCTATGTATAAGATAACTCCATTAGTCTGAATAATTATAATATAATGCAGCCCCTATAGTCCTGCATGTATTATAATGTACCCCATGGCTCTGCTTGTATTATAATTCAGCCCCCATAGTCCTCCATGTATAATAATACAGCTGCCATAGTCCTGCATGTATTATAATGCAGCCCCCATAGTCCTGCACGTATTGTAATGCAGCCCCTTAGTCCTTTATGTATTATAATGCAGCCCCCATAGTCCTCCGTATTATAATGTAGCCCACATAGTCCTCCATATATTATACTGCACTCCATAGTCCTCCATATATTATAATGCCCCCTCATAGTGCATGTATAAGGTAACCCCATTAGTCCTCCATATGATATAATGCAGCCCCTATAATCCTGCATCTACTACAATGCAGCTGCCATAGTCCTGCATGTATTATAATGGAGACCCCATAGTTCTGCATGAATTATAATGTACCCCATTGCTCTGCATGTATTATAATGCAGCCCCCATAGTCCTGTATGAATTATAATGCAGCCCCCATAGTTCTGGCGACTTATTCCTTTAACTTTAGCTAGGTGCAAGCTATCATTCCCTGAAAGGGAACCAATCACCAAGATTTTCGTATATAACCTAAAGCCAGTGCTATACTGGCACTATCAGGCTGATTCTATACATACCTGTAGTGGTCAGCTCGGATGTTTAGGTTTTGAAAGGCAAAAAAGTAAAGTTTATAAGATTAGCTGCTTGTTGAGTGACAGCAGCTGAGGATTAGATAATATATTCATAGTTATCCCCTCCCCCTGTTAGAATTAGCATAAGCATTATACAAACGATTCACTTTGTCTCTTGCAGGACCTGTGTGAGGTCATACCCATGTGACCAGAAGAGGCGGGGCCTCAGCCAACAAAGCTAGATACCAGGTCACATGGGTATGTGTCACGCTTCCCGATCCCCTGGTCCCGTCCTCCCGCATCCATGACTCCAGCTCCCCGCTCCCGGCGCTCCTCTGCGACGTGGGACTCCCAGCTGGGCGCTCCTGCTTCCTCCTCACCGCTTCCTGGACTGGCTTCTGGCACACGGGACTCGCGCATGCGCATTAGGGCGCGCGCGCGGTCTTTGACCCTTTCTTAAAGGCCCAGCACCCAGAAACAGGATATTGCATAGACAGGTACAGAGTATATAAGGTTCTCTTTCCTGGTGGGCGGGGCCTGTTCTACGTGTTTAGCAAGCTAGTGTTCAGGTCCCCGTATTGCTTTGCCTTGTGCTTTGCCTTGCATTAACCCTGTCCTGTCTCGTAGATCCTATCCTGCCACGCCAGTCGCTCCGAACCAAGTCCATCCCTGGACCCTGACGGTGACTTCGGCGGATGTCCCACCACCTCTGCAGCTCCGCCAGTCTCCAGTCTCTGGCTCCGCTCGGTGACTTGTTCCATCGCTCAGCAGGTTCCGGATCCCGCCTGATCCTATAACCCGGCCTCGGACCCTGAGCCTCGTCACCCGAACTACCGTCCAGAACTCCGTGGGTTCAGCATCATCCACCTTTCCTGCTTCTCTACGGACTGTCCCGCTACCTATAGTGCTCCGGCTGCCGTGCATCAGGACCCTCTGGCGGGGTGACCAGCCTGGCTGCCTTCTCAGGGGAAATCGGTGTACGGTCCAGTGCTTCCACCACCCGGACGTAACAGCTAGAACAGGCCATGGATCCCGCCGAAGCACTAGCGGCCTTGCAGCAGAAACTCACACGCCAGCGTGAGACCCAGACCCGCATGCTGAACTTCATGTCTTCTGTGGATACCCGCCTGAACGCGCTACAAGCGACGGCCACATCCTCGGCATCTCGGGTTTCCACTGTACAATCCACGGCCACTGCTCCCGTGGCAGCCTCCTCGGATGCCTCCAGTCTTCGTTTGGCCTCACCACCCCGGTACGCCGGAGATCCCAAGACCTGCAGGGGATTCATCAATCAATACTCTCTCCATTTCAAGCTGCTGCCGCACTTGTTTGCCTCCGACCAAGCCAAGGTCGCGTTCATGATGTCCCATCTAGAGGGAGAGGCACTGGCCTGGATGAACCCCTTGTGGGAGAAGGAGGATCCGGTGACCACCAACATCCAGGAATTCCTGCAGGCATTTCGTGGCACCTTTGACGAGCCCAGACGCGCCTCCGCGTCTGCCTCATCTCTCCTCCGGCTACGTCAGGGGACTCTGACGGTGGGCCAATATGCCATCCGTTTTCGCACCTTGGCTTCGGAACTCGGGTGGAACAATGAGGCTCTAACCGCCGCCTTCTGGGAAGGACTCTCGGGTCGTATTAAAGATGAGCTGGCTGGACGTGACGTGCCTTCCACCCTGGATGCCCTGATTGCCCTAGCGACTCGAGTGGATCTTCGCTTTCAGGAACGATCCAAAGAAGTGTCCCGCGAGAGGCGTCCGATACAGCACTCCTCCCCGCCACAGAAGTCCATCGCTCCCCAGTTGGCGTCACCTGGCGTGTCTACCTTCGAGCCCATGCAGATTGACCGCCTGAAGCAGTCGGAACAACGCCGAGCAGAACGACTAGCAAAGGGTCTCTGCTTCTACTGCGGTGATGGTACCCACCTGCTACGCTCTTGTCCCGAGAAGCCGGGAAACTCCAAAGCCTAGGCTTGGTAGGAGAGGCCACCCTAGGTGCTGGGACTCTCTCAGACTCTGTTACCTGGACTATTCAAGTCACTACAGAAGAGACCCGGTTCACGGCAGAGGCATATCTCGATTCCGGAGCAGCAGGCAACTTCATCCAGCAGGCCACAGTGGATAAGTACCAGGTGCCTGTCCTCCCACTAGAGAAACCGCTGGTGATCGCCTCTGTTGATGGGAAACCCCTCTCTGACACCGTCTCCCTGATCACCAAGCCTGTGGAAGTACGGATCGGTGCTCTGCACACTGAGAAGATCACCTTCTACGTCCTCCGGCGCATGTCTCATCAGATCCTGCTGGGACTTCCATGGTTACGGACACACGAACCATCGGTCAGCTGGAGTACAGGTGAAATCACCCGATGGGGCTCCTCGTGTCACGAGAGATGTCTGAAATCCATCCAGCCCGTCCGACGCCCTCCGGTTCCAGAGTCTCTACCAGGACTGCCTTCTGCCTACTGGTCCTTCATGGACGTGTTTGATAAAAAGGAGTCAGAGGTGTTACCGCCTCATCGTCCTTACGACTGTGCTATCGAGTTACTGCCGGGAACTACGCCTCCTCGAGGACGGATATACCCCTTGTCCCCTGCTGAAACACGAGCTATGTCTGCCTATATCACCGAGAGCCTAGCTAAGGGGTTCATTCGGAGGTCCTCGTCCCCTGCCGGAGCGGGGTTTTTCTTCGTCAAGAAGAAGGAAGGTGATCTGCGCCCTTGTATTGACTACCGGGGATTAAACCAGATCACCGTAAAGAACAAATACCCTCTGCCGCTTATCCCCGAACTATTCGATCGGCTCCGAGGAGCCCGTGTATTCACCAAGTTGGACCTTCGTGGGGCCTATAATCTGGTTCGCATTCGCTCTGGAGACGAATGGAAAACTGCATTCAACACTCGGGATGGGCACTATGAGTATTGTGTCATGCCCTTTGGTCTGTGTAACGCTCCGGCCATCTTCCAAGAACTGGTGAACGACGTGTTCAGAGATCTCCTCTATGTCTGTGTCGTGGTGTATCTGGACGACATCCTGGTCTTCTCTCCGGATCTACAAACCCACCGAGAGAACGTGCAGCTAGTCCTCCAGAGGCTTAGAGAGAATCGTCTGTACGCCAAGTACGAGAAATGCATCTTCGAAAAGTCGTCTCTTCCCTTCCTGGGTTATGTAATCTCGGACACTGGCCTGCAGATGGACCCAGAGAAAGTGTCTGCCATCATCAACTGGCCTCCTCCTTCCGGACTGAAGGCTATCCAACGCTTTCTCGGCTTTGCGAACTACTACCGTCAGTTCATCCCGCATTTCTCTGCCTTGACTGCACCTCTCTCTGCCTTGACTAAAAAAGGAGCTAATCCTAAGGACTGGTCTCCGGCGGCCGATGCCGCGTTCTGCTCCTTGAAACAGGCGTTTGCTTCTTCCTCGGTTCTCCATCGCCCTGAATTGAACCGACAGTTCACCCTAGAGGTGGATGCCTCCTCCTCAGGAGCCGGGGCAGTGTTGATGCAGAACTCCCCCTCCGGAAAGATGGTCACATGTGGATTCTTCTCCAAGAGCTTCTCGGCACCCAAACGCAACTACACCATCGGGGATCGGGAGCTACTGGCCGTGAAGCTGGCCTTGGAGGAATGGCGCTACCTCCTGGAAGGAGCTGCATACCCTGCAATCATATACACGGACCACAAGAATCTGGAGTACCTGCGGTCTGCCCAAAGACTGAATCCACGACAAGCCCGCTGGTCCTTGTTCTTTGCTCGATTTGATTTCCAACTCCATTTTTGGCCTGCGGATAAGAACGTGTGGGCAGACGCTCTGTCCAGATCCTTCGTGCCCGTGGAGTTGGAGGAGGAGACATACCAGCCTATCATCAACCCCAGTAAAATCATTCCGGTGGACTCCTGTCGCTCTAACCCAGATACCCCCTGGGAAAACCTATGTCTCAGATACTGACAGACAGAGAGTCCTGCACTGGAGCCATGCTTCTAAGATCGCCGGCCATGCAGGCCAGAAGAAAACTTGGAGCTCGATTGTCCGTCACTACTGGTGGCCGTCCCTCCGTAAAGACGTCGCAACCTTCGTCTCAGCCTGTCCATCCTGTGCCCGGAACAAGACACCCAAGCATCTACCCTATGGACGTCTTCTTCCTCTGCCCATTCCTTCCGTTCCGTGGCAACATATCGCAATGGACTTTATCACGGACTTACCCTTATCCTCCGGACATACGGTCATATGGGTTGTGGTGGATCGCTTCTCAAAGATGGCCCACTTCGTTCCCATGGCTGGACTGCCCTCTGCCCAGGAGCTAGCTGACTCCTTCATACAGCACATATTCCGATTGCATGGCTTTCCCGCACACATAGTGTCTGACAGAGGAACTCAGTTTACCTCGCGCTTCTGGAGGGCTCTCTGCAAACATCTGGGAGTGTCCTTGGACTTTTCTTCGGCCTACCATCCTCAGTCGAATGGCCAAGTGGAACGGGTCAATCAGATCCTGACCTCCTTCCTGCGCCACTACGTCAACATCCATCATGACGATTGGTCCACGCTCCTACCTTGGGCTGAATTCTCCCATAACCAGCACATCAGTGAGTCCACCTCCAGCTCTCCCTTTCAGATCGTGTATGGACTGCAGCCTTCTGTCCCGTTGCCTGTATCCTCGGCTTCCGACGTCCCCGCAGCAGATGCTCTGGTTCGGGACTTTTCAGCTATCTGGAACTCTGTCAAGTCGTCCCTAGTACGTGCTTCATTGCGGATGAAGAGACATGCGGACAAGAGGCGCCTGGATCCCCCGTGTTTCTCCCCAGGTGATCTGGTCTGGCTTGCATCCAGCTATGTCCGATTGAAGTTACCCTCGTACAAGTTGGGTCCTTGCTACATCGGGCCGTTTAAGATCATCAGCAAGATCAATGCAGTCTCCTACAAGCTGCAACTCCCGGCCACGATGCGGATACCCAACTCCTTCCATGTCTCCTTACTCAAGCCTGTTGTCCTTGGTCCCTTCTCCGCTGAGGTTGGTGCTGCTCCCCCTCCTATTGCTGACGATGACATCTATGCGGTAAGAGATATCGTGGCCATGAAGACCGTGCGAGGTCGGCAGTACTTCCTGGTAGACTGGGCGGGTTATGGTCCCGAGGATCGGTCCTGGGAGCCCCGGGAGAATGTTGGCACCCCTCTGATTCGTGCCTTCCTGTCCCGCTTGCGGGGGGGGGGGGGCGTGGGGGAGGGGGTACTGTCACGCTTCCCGGTCCCCTGGTCCCGTCCTCCGGCCTCCATGCGTCCAGGTCCCCGCTCCCGGCGCTCCTCTGCGACGTGGGACTCCCAGCCGGGCGCTCCAGCTTCCTCCTCACCGCTTCCTGGACTGGCTTCTGGCACACGGGCCTCGCGCATGCGCATTAGGGCGCGCGCGCGGTCTTTGACCCTTTCTTAAAGGGCCAGCACCCAGAAACAGGATATTGCATAGACAGGTACAGGGTATATAAGGTTCTCTTTCCTGGTGGGCGGGGCCTGTTCTACGTGTTTAGCAAGCTAGTGTTCAGGTCCCCGTATTGCTTTGCCTTGTGCTTTGCCTTGCATTAACCCTGTCCTGTCTCGTAGATCCTATCCTGCCACGCCAGTCGCTCCGAACCAAGTCCATCCCTGGACCCTGACGGTGACTTCGGCAGATGTCCCACCACCTCTGCAGCTCCACCAGTCTCCAGTCTCTGGCTCCGCTCGGTGACTCGTTCCATCGCTCAGCAGGTTCCAGATCCCGCCTGATCCTATAACCCGACCTTGGACCCTGAGCCTCGTCACCCGGACTACCGTCCAGAACTCCGTGGGTTCAGCATCATCCACCTTTCCTGCTTCTCTACGGACTGTCCCGCTACCTATAGTGCTCCGGCTGCCGTGCATCAGGACCCTCTGGCGGGGTGACCAGCCTGGCTGCCTTCTCAGGGGAAATCGGTGTACGGTCCAGTGCTTCCACCACCCGGACGTAACAGTATGACCTCACAAAGGTCCTGCAGGAGACAAAGTGAATTGTATGTATAATGCTTATGCTAATTCTAACAGAAGGAGGGGATAACTATGAATATATGATCTGCTCCTTTGCTGCTGTCACTCAACAAGCTGCTAATTTTATAAACTGTATTTTTTTGGATTTCAAAACCTAAACATCCGAGATGACCACTACAGGTATGTAGAGAATCAGCCTGATAGTGCCAGTAGAGCACTGGCTTTAGGTTATATACGAAAATCCTGGTGATTGGATCCCTTTAAGTCAGTAGAAACACTATTAAAAGGCACCAGATATCCACTTCAAAATATACAGTCAAGCAAATAAGGATTTTATCCCTTGCTGATTTTGTAAGTTTGCCCATTGACAAAGACATGAACAGTCAATAATTTTAAGGGTAGGTTAATTTTAACAATGAGAGATAGAATATCCAAAATAAATTCCAGAAACTCACATTGTATAAATTATATAAATATATTTCCATTTTGCAGAGAGAAATAAGTGCAAAATCAGCAAGGGATCAAATAATTATTTCCTTCTCTGTTGCTTTTACTGTAAGCCCAGCCAATATCAGACTGGGGTGCCAGGGGCCCACCAGTAACAATAATAATGGTGGTGCACAGTTCAGCTACAAGCAATTAATTCCCTCATTCATAAACTCACTTATGCTTCTATGTAATAAACTGGGTAGTTTGTTAAATGAATGATAAGAAGCTGCTTTCATCTGTAAATAATGCATTACCTGCCAAGGCCTATGCCAAGAACTTCTCATGTAGGAGGCCCACTCCTGCACAAAGGCCCACCGGGGAATTCACCTGTTAGCGAATGGTCCGAGCCTGAGCCCAGCATAAAAGCAGAGGCTTGTGGTTTGGCCATTCAGGCCTTTTTGAATTGAGATATAGAATTTGAAAAATGGAGCGTTAGAACTGTTTCTGTTGAAATAAATGGAGATATTGCTGGTTTATCTCACCAAGCTGTACAAATGGAGGAACATGCTGCTGAAGACTCCTCTGGTCTCTGATGTGTTTCCACTGAATCCTTCTCCACATTTCTTACCAAACAAATGCAAAAAATATCAACTGTACAATGTCTGGACCCCGGCTCCACAGCACGAGCTACCTTAAACTAAGACTCAAATATTATTGTTACCATGTCATAGCAGAACAGATTTATACAGACGCAAATGTTCACTATAGGTGCTTCTGGAATTCGTATTTTATGACTCTTGGCGTACTCATTTTATTACCATATGTTTAGGCTCTGTCTCTGATGTGTGATGAATCCATTATTCAGACATTTAATACTAAAAGCTTATATCTTGAATGTCTCAACTGTCCATGATCACTGCTATAATATGTGTCATTAAATGTGTGTTAATGTGCGAGAGAGTAAAAATTATTCCCCCTTATGGAAAAGTTTATCTTCTCATCTATTTGTGTAAGCCTAACATTAAGCATGGGCTGGATGATTTCAGCAGAGAAGATACAGTATATACTTTAGAGAGGGCTTTATTTTCGCTACCAAAGTGTCTTGAAATCCACTGCACAATCTGCATCTGTAAAGGCCCCATCACACGCAACGACATATATAACGATATATATCGCCGGGGTCACGGATTCCGTGACGCACATCCGGCTTCGTTAGCGACGTCGTTGCGTGTGACACCAACGAACGACTGTTAACGATGGAAAATACTCACCAAATCGTCCATCGCTTACACGTCGTTCACTTTAAAAAAATCGTTGATTGTTGAGGTCACAGGTTGTTCGTCGTTCCCAAGGCAGCACACATCGCTACGTGTGACACCACGGGAACGACGAACTACAGCTTACCTACGGCCGCCGGCAATGCGTAAAGAAGGAGGTGGGCGGGATGTTACGGCCGCTCATCTCCTCCCCTTCGCTTCTATTGGGCGGCCACTTAGTGACGTCGCTGTGACGCCGCACGAATCGCCCCCTTAGAAAGGAGGCGGTTTGCCGGAGACAGCGACGTCGCTAGGCAGGTAAGTCCGGGTGACGGCTCCGAATGATATTGTGCACCACGAGCAGCGATTTTCCCGTGACGCACAAATGACAGGGGCTGGTACGCTCGCAGGCGATATCGCTAGCGATATCGCTGTGTGTGACGGGGCCTTTACCTGCAAGTTTGGCTGCAGATTTGGCCCCAAATTTCATTCAGTAACTTGATCCAGGCATAAACCTGTCAAAAATATGGCATTGTTTAATCCTAAAAAAGCAAAAGGCATTTCAGTAAATTATTTGAATGATTTTTGTGGTATGCAAAAGAGTGCATCTGCTAAATCGGCCAGGCATGGCATAAAAATCTACTCTAAATGCAACTAATGTAGCCAAATGCTTGATTGTGCTCAAATCATGAGGGGGGGTTAACAAAAATAGTATCTAGTACATATTGTCTTTAATTTTACTCATCCAATATGATATAACCCATTCTCCATACCCCTCTATTTTCTCCCTGCTCTTATTTTCCTCCTGAGCTCTTTTTGTCTTAGACCATGTGTGTGCCATTAGATAGAGATTTAGTTTCCCCTGTTTGTCTATTTCTTTTGGCTTTATCACTTCTGCCACGGCCCTCCCCAGGGGTTGTGGGGAGGGGTTTTAAGATCAGGACTGGTCAGGAGCAGGGCAAGGAACGTGGCCCAGACATCCTCACCATCAGTGGTAACTGTGGGATTAGGGATAGCTAGGGTCTCCTAGCCTGAGGGCCAGTCTAGAAGCTCCTGTCCCCTGCTCTCCATCTACACCATTACGAGTAGAGATGAGCGAACCAGCCGCGGTTCGACTCGAGTTCGGTTCATCGAACGGAGGTCTCGTTCGAGTTCAGTTCGGCGAACGTTCGAAGAACCGAACTCAAACCGCATAGGAAACAATGGCAGGCAATCACAAACACATAAAAACACCTAGAAAACACCCTCAAAGGTGTCCAAAAGGTGACAAACAACTCACAACACAACACAAACACATGGGAAAGTGACAAGGACATATACTCATGCGAAAACAAAAGAGCTGGACAAGGAAAAAGAGGAGGAGACACAGATATAGGCATGGCACGCCCTTCTAAAATCATGTAAAACACCACAAGGTGACTCCAAGCGGAGTTCTCCCTTTTTTCCAAAAATTGGGCCACACACACACACACACCCACCCCTTCAGTGGCAGCACTTGTGCCCCAGTTGTACACTTCACAGCTAGATTTGCATCAAGCACATTCAAAAATACGCCATACTTAACTGTCCCCAGGAGAACACCGAGGTAGGTAGCAAAGTCTTTGCTGAACCATGACTTGTTCATCTTGGCTCCTTTTAAAAAACACAGCAAGCAAGGGTTACTCCAAGCGGAGTCTCCCTTTTTTCCAAAAATTGGGCCACACAGACACTCACCCCTTCAGTGGCAGCACTTGTGCCCCAGTTGTACACTTCACAGCTAGATTTGCATCAAGCACATTCAAAAATACACCATACTTAACTGTCCCCAGGAGAACACCGGGGTAGGTAGCAAAGTCTTTGCTGAACCATGACTTGTTCATCTTGGCTCCTTTTAAAAAACACAGCAAGCAAGGGTTACTCCAAGCGGAGTCTCCCTTTTTTCCAAAAATTGGGCCACACAGACACTCACCCCTTCAGTGGCAGAACTTGTGCCCCAGTTGTACACTTCACAGCTAGATTTGCATCAAGCACATTCAAAAATACACCATACTTAACCGTTCCCAGGATGACCCCGGGGTAGGTAGCAAAGTCTTTGCTGAACCATGACTTGTTCATCTTGGCTCCTTTTAAAAAACACAGCAAGCAAGGGTTACTCCAAGCGTAGTCTCCCTTTTTTTTCCAAAAATTGGGCCACACAGACACCCCATCAGTGGCAGCACTTGTGCCCTAGTTGCAAACAGGATGTTTTGATTTGCATCAAGCACATTCCAAATCCACAAGCATTTATTCTCCCCAGGATGACACAGGGGTAGTAAATTCCTTGTGGATCCATGACTTGTTCATTTTGATGAACGTTAGTCTGTCCACATTGTCACTGGACAGACGCGTGCGCTTATCTGTCAGCACACACCCAGCAGCACTGAAGACACGTTCAGAGACAACACTGGCAGCTGGACACGACAAAATCTCCAAGGTGTAAGTTGAGAGCTCTGGCCATTTTTCAAGATTTGAAGACCAAAATGAGCAAGGCTCTATTTGCAAAGTCATGACATCGATGTTCATTTGGAGATACTCCTGTATCATCCTCTCCAGCCATTGACTATGTGTCAGACTTGTTGTCTCAGGTGGCCTTGCAAAGGATGGTCTAAAAAAATTATGAAAAGATTCAATAAAATTGCTGTTACCAGCACCAGATACGGTGCTACTGGTACGGGTAGACTGTTGAAGATGACGAGACCGTCCCATGTTTGTCAAGTTACAACTGGGAGAGTCACTCCCTGCACCTGCACGGTTGTTTGGTGGAAAAGCCGAGCTAAGATCGAGTAACAGCTTTTGCTGATACTCCTGCATACGTGCGTCCCTTTCTATGGCTGGAATTATGTCACAAAATTTGGACTTGTACCGGGGATCTAATAGTGTGGCAAGCAAGTAGTCATCATCACTTCTAATTTTGACAATACGAGGGTCATGTTGGAGGTAGTGCAGCAAGAAGGCACTCATGTGTCTTGCGCAGCCATGCGGACCAAGTCCACGCTGTGTTTGTGGCATAGAGGTGCTAACCGTTCTTTCTTCCTCTGACATCTCCCCCCAACCTCTTTCAACTGAAATTTGACCATGGTCTCCCTCATCCGCTGAGTCTTCCATGTCCATGGACAGTTCGTCCTCCATTTCTTCATGTTCTCCTGCACCTTCCTCAACATTTCGCCTGCTACTATGCGCCTTTGTTGATCCCTGTCCCCCATGGTCCCATGCCTGCCGCGTTGGTGATGATGAACGTCTGGACCTTGGTGATGTTGTTGTGTCTTGCGCATATGAATCCTCCTGTAGTTCCTCCCCTTCCTGTTGCCCCACCCCCTGACTCCGAATAGTGTTTAGCGTGTGCTCCAGCATGTAAATGACTGGAATTGTCATGCTGATAATGGCATTGTCAGCGCTAAACATATTCGTCGCCAAGTCGAAACTGTGCAGAAGGGTGCATAGGTCCTTGATCTGAGACCACTCCATCAGGGTGATCTGCCCCACCTCTGCATCTCGTTGGCCCAGGCTATACGTCATGACGTATTGCACCAGGGCTCGGCTGTGCTGCCACAGTCGCTGTAACATGTGGAGAGTCGAATTCCAGCGTGTCGGCACATCGCATTTCAGGCGATGAACCGGCAGGCCGAAAGACTTCTGGAGCGATGCAAGTCGCTCAGCTGCGGCGGTTGAACGGCGGAAGTGAGCAGACAGTTTTCGTGCCCTGGTCAGAAGGCCATCTAGGCCGGGATAGTGTGTTAAAAATTGCTGGACAACAAGGTTCAACACGTGAGCCATACAAGGCACGTGTGTCACCTTGCCCAGGCGAAGGGCCGCACCCAGGTTTGCAGCATTGTCGCACACGGCCTTACCAGGCTGCAGGTTGAGTGGAGACAACCATTTATTAAACTCAGTCTCCAGAGCTGCCCACAACTCAGCCACTGTGTGACTCCTATTTCCAAGACATGTCAAGCTAAAAACCGCCTGATGCCATTGCGCTCTGCTGCCAGCATAGTAATGAGGGGTGCGTGATTCCTTCTGCACAGTTACAACGCTGGTGGCCTGACCAGGCAGGCTTGGGGCGGAGGTGGAGGACCCAGATGAGGTGGAGGAGGCAGAAGCAGTGGCGGAACTTGGACAGACAGAGGATTGACACACAAGTCGTGGGGACAACAAGACTTGTGCAGCAGACCCTTCACCATCTATCACCATAGTTACCCAGTGCCCAGTCAGCGACATGTAACGTCCCTGTCCATGCTTACTGGTCCAAGTATCGGTGGTGAAATGCACCCGTTCACACACAGAGTTTCTCAAGGAAGCGGTGATGTTGTGTGCGACATGCTGGTGTAGCGCGGGCACACCTTTCTTAGAGAAGTAGTGGCGACTGGGCATCTGGTACTGGGGCACAGCGACAGAGATAAGGTCTCTAAAATCCTGTGTGTCCACCAGGCGGAAAGGCAGCATTTCGGTAGTCAAGAGCTTACAGAGGGATAAAGTCAATCTCTTAGCTTTGTCATGGGTCGCAGGAAATGGCCTTTTATTTGTCCACATCTGAGGGACAGAGATCTGGCTGCTGTGTGTAGACGGTGTTGAGTAGGGTGTCCCTGGAAAAATGCAGCTTTGTGAGGAAAGTGCAGGCATAGACATGATGTTGCCTTCATCCAACGTTGGTGCTATCGATGTCTGAGAGAGCTGTACACACGTACTTGTTTCCCCTTCCAAACCAACTGACGACCTACCAAGCAAACTGCCTGTTGCGGTTACAGTGGTGGAAGTTGTGCATGGAAAACCAGGTGTGACAGCTGTCCCCACAGTCCTAGAAGATGAAGAGCGCGCGGATGCACTGGAAGGGGCAGGCGGTGGATGGTTCGCTCCGCTAGGCTGCATTGCAGTACGGTGAGCTTCCCACTGGGACTTATGATATTTATTCATGTGACGATTCATGGAAGAAGTTGTCAAACTGCTGAGGTTTTGCCCTCTACAAACAGAATCACGACAAATTTTACAGATCACATAATTTGGGCGATCTTTTGCTATGTCAAAAAAGGACCAGGCTAGGCAAGACTTAGAGGGCATGCGACTTGCTGAGCCCCCCCTGACTAGTGCTCAGAGGCAGAGTGGTGGCTGAGGATGCAGTTGTAGATGTGCTACCAGTGCTCCGACTCTGTCCAGGAAGGCACAAGGTAACTTCGTCGTCGGTTGCATCCTCCTCCACCGCCTCTGTTGACCTCCTCGAGTGCCTGACTGTGGGTTGACAGTAGGTGGGATCTAGAACTTCCTCATCAATTGTTGTGTTTGCACTCCCCTCACCCTCAGACTGAGCCTCTTCTTGCCCTGACCGAATATTTAAGTTATCATCCCAATCTGGTATCTGCGTCTCATCGTCATCAGTATGTTCCTCATTGTCTATAATGTTACGTCCGGGTGGTGGAAACACTGGACCGTACACCGATTTCCCCTGAGGAGGCAGCCAGGCCGGTCACCCCGCCAGAGGGTCCTGATGCACGGCAGCCGAAGCACTATAGGTAGCTGGACAGTCCGTAGAGGAGCAGGAAAGGTGGATGGTGCTGAGCACACGAAGTTCAGGACGGTAGCCCGGGTGACGAAGCTCAGGGTCCGAGGCCGGGTTGTAGGGTCAGGCGGGATCCGGAACCTGCTGAGCGATGGAACGGGTCACCGAACTGAGCCAGGGACTGGAGACTGGCGGAGCTGTAGAGGTGGTGGGACATCCGCCGAAGTCACCGTCAGGGTCCAGGGATGGACTTGGTTCGGAGCGGCTGGCGTGGCAGGGCAGGCTCTACGAGACAGGACAGGGTTAATACAAGGCAAAGCACAGGGCAAAGCAATACGGGGACCTGAACACTAGCTTGCTAAACACGTAGAATAGGCCCCGCCCACCAGGAAAGTGAATCTTAATATACCCTGTACCTGTCTATGTAATTTCCTGTTTCTAGGTGCTGGCCCTTTAAGAAAGGGTCAATGACCGCGCGCGCGCCCTAATGCGCGTGGGCGAGGCCCGAGTACCAGAAGCCAGTCCAGGGAGCGGTGCGGAGGAAGCAGGGGTGCCCGGCTGGGAGTCCCACGTCGCAGAGGAGCGCCGGGAGCGGGGAGCTGGACGCATGGAGGCCGCAGGCGGGGAAGAGGAGGCCGGGACCGGAGTGGTGAGCAGGGGACGCCGCCGGGGAGCGGGCCACAGGGACCGGAGAGCGGGACCAGGGGACCGGGAAGCGTGACATATAACAACAGGTGTTACAGTTTGTGAAAAAGGGTCAACATTATGCTCATCAACTTGGTCCTCACGGCCTGAATCAGAGTCACAAAGGTTCTGGGCATCACTGCAGACCATTTCCTGGTCTGTACTCACTGTAGCTTGGGAGCAGACTTCTGATTCCCAGGCTATAGTGTGACTGAACAGCTCTGCAGACTCAGCCATCTCAGTTCCACCATACTGTGCAGGGCGGATGGAGACTTCAGAGCTGGGAGAATGCAAGTGTGATTGGGCTGACAACTCAGAGGACTGGTGTTTTTTGGATGCGGTAGTTGAGGTGGCGGAGAGGGCACTTGTTGGACCACTTGAGATCCATTCAAGCATTTTCCTTTTTTGGCCATCATCTACCTTTGTTCCAGTTGTTCGTGTCCGTAAAAAAGGGAGCATATCGGATTGTGCACGGTAAGTAGTAGACATCTTACTTTTGCTGGAAGATGGTCTATCTTCAGCAGATGTTAATGGAGCTTTGCCACCTTCCCCACGGACAAACCCTTTTTTTCCTTTTCCAACACGCCTCTTCCCCTTTCCACCAGCATCTGTCATTTTGCCACTCATTTTGATTGCGACAAGATTGTGCACTTAAAATGTGGTAGTAAAAATTGAGAGGTAGTGTAGATTTCAGCGGTAGTCTAGCTTTATTAACAGCAGAATAAACAACAATAATTATCCCTGACAATGCAACTACGGCCCTTAAACTGGCAGCATAGTTTGCTAGTATAATGGCTTAGTAACAATGAGTTTGAGTGTGCAATGCAGGCAGACGTGCTGCAAATATCTTTGCACTAGTGGGACAATACAGAAGTCCAACAGCCACTTTTAGGATGCCACTAAGTTTGCTCAGTGTTTGCTAGTATAATGGCTTAGTAACAATGAGTTTAGGTGTGCAATGCAGGCAGACGTGCTGCAAATATCTTTGCACTAGTGGGACAATACAGAAGTCCAACAGCCACTTTTAGGATGCCACTAAGTTTCCTCAGTGTTTGCTAGTATAATGGCTTAGTAACAAATGAGTTTGAGTGTGCAATGCAGGCAGACGTGCTGCAAATATCTTTGCACTAGTGGGACAATACAGAAGTCCAACAGCCACTTTTAGGATGCCACTAAGTTTCCTCAGTGTTTGCTAGTATAATGGCTTAGTAACAAATGAGTTTGAGTGTGCAATGCAGGCAGACGTGCTGCAAATATCTTTGCACTAGTGGGACAATACAGAAGTCCAACAGCCACTTTTAGGATGCCACTAAGTTTCCTCAGTGTTTGCTAGCATAATGGCTTAGTAACAAATGAGTTTGAGTGTGCAATGCAGGCAGACGTGCTGCAAATATCTTTGCACTAGTGGGACAATACAGAAGTCCAACAGCCACTTTTAGGATGCCACTAAGTTTCCTCAGTGTTTGCTAGTATAATGGCTTAGTAACAATGAGTTTGAGTGTGCAATGCAGGCAGACGTGCTGCAAATATCTGTCACGCTCCCCGGGTCCCCTGCCTTGCTTCCCGGCTCCCCTGCCTCGCTCCCCGGCTCACGTGCCACGCTCCCCGGCTTCCCTGCCTCGCTCCCCGGCTCCTTTGTCAGGCGTCCCCCGCTCCACAGCCTCCAGCCCCCATCACCTGCGGTCCCCAGGCGGCTCGGTCCCCGCTCCCGGCGCCCGTCGGCAGCTCTGCTCCAGGCCGGCTTCCCTGCCTCCTGTTCACCGCTCCCTGCCCTGGCTTCTGGCACCCGGGCCTCGCGCATGCGCATTAGGGCGCGCGCGCGGTCATTGACCCTTTCTTAAAGGGCCAGTGTCCTCCAACAGGATATTGAAGGATCAGGTACTGGGTATATAGGGGGATCCTTTCCAAGTGGGCGGGGCCTGTTCTTCGTGTTTTCTAAGCTAGGAGTCAGGTCTCCTTGTGTCTGTGATATACTCACCTATCTCTCTCGTAGAGCCGCTCCTGCCTCGCCATCCGGTCCTGACGATACCCGAACCCCGAACGGTGACGGCCTGCCATCCCGTCAGTTCCTGCCATCTCCGATCCCTGTGGTGACCCGTCTTCTCGCTCCATTGGTTCCGGACTCTGCCTGACGACATCTCGGCCTCCGAACCTGAGCTCCGTCACCCGGACTACCATCAGAGACCCCGTGGTCCCAGGGACTTCTTTACTCCACTCCTCTAAACGGACTGTCCTGCTAGTGCTCCGGCTACCGGGCACCTTGCCCTCGGTGAGGTGTTCAGCCCAGTGGATCCACCTCCTGGGTCTGCCCGTCCACCTGGCCCTAACAATATCTTTGCACTAGTGGGACAATACAGAAGTCCAACAGCCACGTTTAGGATGCCACTAAGTTTCCTCAGTGTTTGCTAGTATAATGGCTTAGTAACAATGAGTTTGAGTGTGCAATGCAGGCAGACGTGCTGCAAATATCTTTGCACTAGTGGGACAATACAGAAGTCCAACAGCCACTTTTAGGGGTACTTCACACACAGCGAGCTCGCTGCCGAGATCGCTGCTGAGTCACGCTTTTTGTGACGCAGCATTGACCTCATTAGCGATCTCGCTGTGTGTGACACTGAGCAGCGATCTGGCCCCTGCTGCGAGATCGCTGCTCGTTACACACAGCCCTGGTTTGTTTTCTTCAAAGGCGCTCTCCCACTGTGACACACAGATCGCTGTGTGTGACAGCGAGAGAGTGACAAATGAAGCGAGCAGGGAGCAGGAGCCGGCGTCTGGCAGCTGCGGTAAGCTGTAACTAAGATAAACATTGGGTAACCAAGGTGGTTACCCGATATTTACCTTAGTTACCAGCCTCCGCAGCTCTCACGCTGCCTGTGCTGCCGGCTCCGGCTCTCTGCACATGTAGCTGCTGTACACATCGGGTTAATTAACCCGATGTGTACTGTAGCTAGGAGAGCAAGGAGCCAGCGCTAAACAGTGTGCGCGGCTCCCTGCTCTCTGCATATGTAGCTGCATTACACATCGGGTTAATTAACCCGATGTGTACTGTAGCTAGGAGAGCAAGGAGAGCTAAGCGGTGTGCACTGGTAACTAATGTAAACATCGGGTAACCATACCCGATGTTTACCTTAGTTACCAGTGTCCGCAGCTTCCAGACGCCGGCTCTGTGCAAGCGCAGCGTCGCTTGCAAGTCGCTGCTGGCTGGGGGCTGGTCACTGGTCGCTGGTGAGATCTTCCTGTTTGACAGCTCACCAGCGACCATGTAGCGATGCAGCAGCGATCCTGACCAGGTCAGATCACTGGTCGGATCGCTGCTGCATCGCTAAAGTGTGAAGGTACCCTTAGGATGCCACTAAGTTTGCTCAGTGTTTGCTAGTATAATGGCTTAGTAACAATGAGTTTGAGTGTGCAATGCAGGCAGACGTGCTGCAAATATCTTTGCACTAGTGGGACAATACAGAAGTCCAACAGCCACTTTTAGGATGCCACTAAGTTTCCTCAGTGTTTGCTAGTATAATGGCTTAGTAACAAATGAGTTTGAGTGTGCAATGCAGGCAGACGTGCTGCAAATATCTTTGCACTAGTGGGACAATACAGAAGTCCAACAGCCACGTTTAGGATGCCACTAAGTTTCCTCAGTGTTTGCTAGTATAATGGCTTAGTAACAATGAGTTTGAATGTGCAAAGGGCAGGAGGGTACAGTGGCAGGGTTGTGGGTCTGGGTAGAGGAAAGGAAGCCTCCCTTTCTATCCCTCCTAATGGGGAAATGCAGCGAGGAAATCCCTGACCTTAGCTACACAGACGCTGTCATCTTGTGTAGCTGTTAAAATCTGTTTTCACGGCCCTGACTGTCACCTATGGCTCTGACCCTGCCGGTATTAGCCCTTACAAGGGCTGAAAGAAACTTCTATCCCTATTCTGTATAGCGCTGTGTATAGAGCGTACACAACAGTATCGGAGACAGGAGCTACGCCAGCGGTGACTGACACCCAGACGCAGAAGAGATAATGGCGTCCGGATGGGCAGATACTCGTTTTTATAATGCAGGGACATGTGACATGGACATCCTATCACACATGCCGTTGCTTCTCTGGCTAAAAGTCCACTTAGCTGTGTGTGTGTCTGGGATTGGCTGACATGCTGGCCCGCCCCACTACACGCGCGCGCTTAGGGAAGGAAGACAAGGAAAAAAAAAAAAATGGTGATCGCCATTATGCAAACAGCAGTGATCTTAATGCGCTGTTCCCGCACACTATACACTGAAATTTCATAATAGTGTGAGTCACAGAGTGACTTACACTATTACAGCGGAAAGCCAGCTAGTAATTAGCTTGTCTTTTTGCTGCTAGAACCGTTCTCGAACGTATCTAGAACTATCGAGCTTTAGCAAAAAGCTCGAGTTCTAGTTCGATCTAGAACAGCCCCCAAAATCACTCGAGCCGTGAACTGGAGAACCTCGAACCGCGAACCGCGCTCAACTCTAATTACGAGTAACAAATTTATTTATGAAAAGATCAGAAATGTTTGAAAAAAAAATTGAAAATTTCACAATTTTTAAACTTTATTTTTAAGCTCTTAAACCAGATAGTTATACTACACAAAATAGTTAATAATATTTCCCACATTTCTACTTTACACCAGCACCACTTTAAACCTTTTTTTTTGTTAGGAACTTAAAAGGGTTAAAAGCATATCAAAAATGTCTCCTTTTTTCAACAAACTTTACAAAACCAATTTTTTTCAGGGACCACATCACATTTCAAGCAACTTTGATTGGCCTATGTGACAAAAAATACCCAAAAGTTACACAGTTTTAAAAACTGCACCCCTCAAACATTTCAAACCCATATCTAAAAAGTTTCTTAACCCTTCTGGTAATTCACAGGAACTAAAACAACATGAAAGGAAAAAATTAACATTTCACTTTTACCCCACAAAAATGTTGCTTTACACCAAAATTTTGCATTTTCACAAGCATAACAGGAGAAAATGTACTATTCAATTTGTCATGTAATTTCTCCTATGTACCATATTTTGGTGGAAAACTACTGTTTAAGTGGACAACAGGCCTCGGAAGGGAAGGAGCACCATTTGACTTTGGGAACGCAAAATTGTCTGGAATAGATAGCCGACGTCATGTTGCTTTTGCAGAGCCCCTCATGTGCTTAAATAGTAAATACCCTTATAAGTGACCCTATTTTGGAAACAACACCCCTCAAGGAATTTATATAGTGGTGTGGTGACCAGTTTGAACTCCCAGGTACTTCATATAATTTTATAATGTTGAGCCCTGAAAATAACAAAATCACATTTTCTCAAAAAAATGTTGCTTTAGCCCCACATTTTTAATTTTCACAAGGGGAACAGGAGAAAATGGACCCCAAAATGTATTCTGTAATGTGTCCTGAGTAGGTCAAAACCCCAGATGTGGCGGAAAACAACTGTTTGGACACACAGCAGGGCTTTAAGAGAAGTAGCACCATTTGACTTTTAGAGTGCAAAATTAGCTGGTATAGTGGATGCCATGTTGTGTTGTGCAGAGACCCTGATGTGCGTAAACAGTAGAAACCCCCCAAAATGTCCTTATTTTGGATACTACACCAGTCTAGGGATTTATCTAGCAATGTGGTGAGCATCTTAAACCCTTAGGTTATATCATTTGTTTTTATGTTTAGGCACTTTTACACAATAAAAACAACACCAATGATTTTTGTCCTTGTGATCACACTTTTAATTTCGTTTTTATTTCGAAGGTATGATGAATTATGATGATGAATTAGCATAGTTTTTTTGTCCCTTTTTTATATATCTTTTTACGGTGTTCAGTGTAGGAGCTAAATAGTGTGAAAGTTTAATAGATTGTGTCGTTCTGGGTGTGGCAATGCCAAACATGTCTACTTTATTAATTTGTTTTTACAGAAATGTTCATATTTATTGGTGTAATATTTTTTGTTTTTAATTTTGTAAGATTTTTTTGTTTGTTTTTTGTTATATTTTTTTTATTAACTTTTTTACTTAATCCCTCTATAGGACTTTAAATTTTATTCTTCTGATCACTGGTCTCATGCATTGCAATCGACATATATTACAATACGTGAGACTTATCAGACTTATCAGATTACATAGAATGCCTACAAGGTTTCACTCATATCTGTGTTTTAAATCATAGAGTGCAATCCGATCGGGAAGGCACTTGGACCATCCGCCATCTGATTTTTAGACAGAAATCTCCAAGAAAAAAAAATAATATAAATCTATAGAACCAGAGAAGACAGAAAGATATTACATAGATAGATATCCTGCATCTATAAAATGTCACAAACCCCTACATATTATAAAACTTGCACCCTTAAGTGCCTTTCATGTGGAACTAAAGTGTGTTAAGGTTTGATTAACCTAATAAGTATTTTATATAAATGATGTGGGGTCCCCAGTATTTTCAATAACGAGCTAAGGTAAAGCAGACAGCTGTGGGCTAATATTATCAGGTTGGGAAGGTCCATGGTTATTGGGTCACTCCAAGCCTACAAATATGAAGCCTCAGAAAAGCAGAAGCCACTTCCGGCTCACGCTGCACTCTGTGAGACTCGGCGATTGTAACATCAGTAATTTCACAACTCATCAGAATCACTTGGTCACATAGAGACTGAGTAGTGTAAACCACTGATTCTAAAGAGCGATGACGTTACTGACATCACCGCTCATCATAATCGCCGATAGTGGCTGCCGCTCAAAGACTTTGGAGCTACAGAACGAGGCTCCATTGCCTTTGATGGTCAGAATCAAGGAATGTCGTGAGAACCGCTGGACTACATTGGATCTGTATGAGAACCTTGGTTCCTAATAAATTAAAAAAGAAATGACAGTCTTTTGTTTCTATTTCTCTCTTTTATGTTTTTCAGATTTCCATTTGTGGACTACATTGGATTCATTGGACTACATTGGACCTTCATGGTTTTATTTTTAAAAATAAATTGGTGAACCATGGTAAGAGTTGAAGAGTGTTTTTGAAACTAAAGTACCGGTATTTTTGTTTGTGTGTGTGTTTTGCTTTTTACTTACTGGGTTGGTAATGGGGGTGTCTGATAGATGCCTCTCCATTACTAATATCAGGGTGTCAAACTCCCACAAGGGTGAGCTGGAGCTCTGCAGCAGAAGACACTACACGGAGCAACAAGAACCAGGAAGTGGATGCACAGTGTGTACTTCATACACTGCCTCACAGCACAGCTGGGGAGCAGAGCTGTGGGGTGTGCGAGGAATGGTCAGGCAGGCTGGGTCAAATGCAGTACGGGCAGAAGGAGGACTGGAGGAACGAGCATAAACGGAGTCGAGGTCAGGCTGAGGTCAGTACCAGCGGACGCAACCGAGTGGGGAGGTAGGAGAGGGGACAGAGGAATGGAGGGACGACAAGGGACAGAACACAGACAAGGGTATTGGGGCACAGGAGCAGACGGATCAGGATAACACTTACAGGACCAGCAATCACAGGCAAAGCAGCGCTAAGCTTATAGTCGGCGCTGGTTCACCGGAGATGTCAGTTTTAAAAACATCCAGGCTAAAGAAGTGAGGCCCGGGAGAAGGCTCCGCCTCCTAGCCATGTGGACAGGGAGGCGAAACCGTGACACAGGGCTTGATGCTAGCTAACACTACACAGCTGACATGAACCCCAAATATTGCACATGATCTGAAGCGCAGAAACTGTTCTTCCGATCATGCACAGTGCTCCTCTCTGAAGCCGGAATGCGTATACCCGGCTTATAATGTGCACTGACACTGCTGAAATGATGAATTCGATGGCAACATTTTCAGGAGCTGCGATGCCGCCAGCTCATGGAAAACATGAAAAGATGAATAGTCAGGGGTAACAATGCCCCTTCGACTAGTCACAGGCCTAATTAGCATAAGAAAAGCGCACTTTATAAATGCTTTTATTAAACATTGATTTAGTAAATAGCATTATACAGGGTTAGTTAGGGAGGGATTTTTGCATACACATGTGAATGCTGCTGTTAGAGGGAAAAAGGTACCTGACAGGTTCCCTTTAAGAGTTAGCTTTCTGTGTGTTAAAGAATTATTATGTAGTGAAGATAGACCACTGTAATTTATGTGTTATCTTTTATAAAATATGTCATGTCTAAGTCCCCATATCTTTCACTGACTCCAAAATGTCTAATGATCCCTGGATGGGGGTATGTTCTGTGTTCAATAGATAACCTGAGTGTGGGGCTAGTGTAAGATTGAGCTGTAGAGTGACGTGGACCCTTTATAGTACCCCATCCCACATCACGGAGGCTGAGAGAGGGCATGACTGTGACAAGCTACATCTGTAAGCTGGTGCTGTATAACTGGGGATAGTGAATAAGGTACTACTAGAGTAATGACCCACCATTGATCTACTATGCAAATCGACAGGCATTGATAGCTGCCCAGTGAATTACTCAGCAGTGTGTCACATTGAGAAAAGGAGTTCAGTTAGTTAACATAGTAAACTATACATTTTCTATAACAGTATTGTTTGGGTATGATTTAAAAAAAAAAAAAAAAAGCAAAAATGTGGATATGTATAAACATGAGTATTTAGAATCCCCATAGCAGGGCACGGTAATACAGACCGTGGAGGGTAATTTGCATGATTAGAACATTGATGTGAAGTCTTTTTTTCTAATGAATTTGATGAGTGAGCACTTTAAGTAACATATTTCCTAGCACAAATCCCTGGGAGCAAATAAAAGGATAATGAAAGAGAGAAAACTGCTAGTACATAAATGGGTATTACTAAAAGCACAAATGTAAGGGCAAATAAGGGCTGCAAGAAACGCTAGCACATGCCATCTAATGTTAATAAAGGCTACGGAGGTAACGCTAAGAAAATTCTACAGCTATGCTCTTTATTTTAATTAACTTTTCTTGGAATAATTCTCATCAATTAATGAAACTGCAGAGTGAAAACCACAGAAAGAGTTAGCTATTATCGCAAGACTAAAATCTAGAGCTTTAGATATATTCCTGAGTTATGGAGTCCAACATTTTTTAGTTTACTGTATTTTAGTAGATGTACATTGTGATAAAATACTGATTGAATCTACAATTTGTAAATGATGCCGTATGTCTCCATATAACCTGTGAGATGTATGGAGCTATAAATGGCACCAATATTATTTAATAGAAAAAACAAATTGTTGCGTCAACTCACCTTATTGTCCTCAACTCTGTTGTCCACCTCAGTACAGATCTCGCTTGAATATGAAGCACCACAATAGAAGAAGAAAAAATTATCCAGCGAAGGGAAAACAAAACCACGTGAATAGAATAAAACTTCACAATTATTTTGTGTTTAAAATTTCATATAAATACAGTGGTCAAAAAAAATGAGACCCTCCATAACACACATGGGGGGTGTAAAAAATTGACGCATTTTTTTCAGCTAAAAGCTAAAGCTGGGGTCACACTAAACGACAGCGACAACGACGTCGCTGTTACGTCACCATTTTCTGTGACGTAGCAGCGACCTTGTAAGTCGCTGTTATGATCGCTGCTTAGCTGTCAAACAGCAGCCGAAGCAGCGATCATAACGACAGTGCTGCAACATGTGCAGAGAGCAGGGAGCCGCGCACACTGAGCGCTGGCTCACTGCTCTCCTAGCTACAGTACACATCGGGTTAATTGTGTAACACCTAGTCGAGGAGGATATATTAATACGTAGAAATTTATTTAAGGCATATTAAAAAGTCCAGACATGGTTCAGAGCAAGGAATGAGAGGACGCATTTCGAACTAAGTAGTTCTTAGTCTGTCTCTGAGACTAATATGCCTTAAATAAATTTCTACGTTTTAATATATCCTCCTCGACTCTGTGCTGGAATCCTTGGATCTACCTGTGTACAAAGACTGCCAGCTCTCTTTTTCCCTGCATGTCTCTTGGATGCAGTGGTTACCTGTTATTTCAGGTGAGTGGATACAAAACGTTTTTTTCTCTTTATGTGTAACACCTGCCTGTGGTAAGTCGATAAGGTGCATTGCCCAAGGGGGCTGCCACACTGCCAAATTTACTGTGTGCAAAAATCTGAAGCAAAACTAAACCCAAGGGTTTTGCTTTAGTTTTTTTGTACTCGGGGCTATTGCTTACATAGAAGAACATAATTCCATACCCCCACTGCTCCATTCAGCAGCACATACAATGCATAGGTGCTGTCACGCTGTACTCTAAGATGTACAATAGCAGTACAGCGCAGTAATGTGGGACAGAGAGGATTCCTGAAAGTACCTGAGAAGGTAGTTAGCTGGTAAACCACTAGGGAGAGTGGATAAAACGTATGAGCAGAGATTTCCCTAGCAGAGGTAATACTAGTCAAGCCCACCAGATGGCAGTAGAACCATCAGAATGCCATATCACAACATGAGGTCTTGTAAATACACAGGGGAAAAGTCTAAACGTAGTCAGAGGGAAGCAAACAGTCAGTAGCTGGAAAATCAGAACTCAGAAGCAAGGGAGAATGGGAAGACAAGAACAGAATCAAGGTAAACAGATAAGGAACAAACAGGGAGACAGAAGAGCAGGGAGCTCAAGGGAAACAGCGGGAGAGACACTGACAAGACGGAACCAGAGAACAGAGGAGGTTAACAACGGGTCAGGTGAACACGGAGGTCAGGCGGGCTGCAGGGCAGACAACAGGTTACTCACGAGCAGAACACAGCAGAGCCAGAAATATCACTGGTGTAGTCCCAGAAAAACAGTGCCCTAATAAAGTAGCCTGACCTCCAGAACGAGGCAGGAAGGATTAACCCCTAATATGAAGGCCCTGGGACTGTGTACTTTGGCACATGGCAGTCACTAGTTCCTGTTTTCACATGTTGCATTGCTTGGTTTGTGATCTTCAGGCATAATGCTATTGCAGTCAGGCATGGTAGCCACTATGTTACATTGGGCTCTAGGACTAGTTTTACAAATTGAATATGCCAAATGAGGCTTGGGAATATATGTAATCTGGGTCATAAATCTATGGTGTGGTACCGCTGTCTACAGTGATTTATATGGTACTTAGCATATAGTCTGCGTTTGTTGCTTAATGTATTACTGTAATGGTTAACTGTAAGTAGCACCACTTTATTGAAAGCACTGACTTAATTAGTTTTCTTTGACACATTAACATACAATTGACGTGTCAAATTATGGAGCCTTAAGAAAAGATCTTAAAAAGTATCTGTCACCCCAAAATACAATTTAAACTTAGGATAGTCATATAGGAAACAGCCCCTATACAAATCATACTTTTACTTTATAAATGTGTCCCTTCATTGTACAAAAAGTACATTTTATTCTCATATACTAATTAGGGTGCTTGGTTTGCCCTTGTTATGGCTGAACAGCCTCAATGCATCATCCTGCCCCCAAATTTGGATACCTCCGGCTCCCTCTATGGTGATTTACAAATGAAGGAGACATCTGGTGTCTTCCTCACTCATTGTTGGAGTTCCTAGATAGGAAAAATGCTGTTTTATCCATCACCAGAGAAGGTGCTGGTATGCAAATTCAGGGATGAAACAGCTTATTGAAGCAGCATGGAACCAGGGCCGGCTCCAGGTTTTTGTGGGCCCCGGGCGGAAGAGTCCCAGTGGGCCCCATCCACACGCAGACACACATACGTACACATACATATACATATTTAACGACAAACTCACAAAAATACATATAGAACTGACACATCTATACAGTCATATACACTGACATACATAGATACACATCATACATGCATACAGACAAACACACACAGCTCTGCTGGATACATACACACAGACACAGCGCTGCTACATACATACACACATAGCTCTGCCACATACATACACACATAGCTCTGCTATATACATGCACACATAGCTCTGCTACATACATAGCTCTGCTACATACATAGCTCTGCTATATACATACACACATAGCTCTGCTACATACACACATAGCTCTGCCACATACATACACACATAGCTCTGCTACATACACACATAGCTCTGCTATATACATACACACCTAGCTCTGCTACATACACACATAGCTCTGCTATATACATACACACATAGCTCTGCTACATACATAGACACCTAGCTCTGCTATATACATACACACATAGCTCTGCTATATACATACACACATAGCTCTGCTATGTACATACACACATAGCTCTGCTATATACATACACACATAGCTCTGCTATATACATACACACATAGCTCTGCTATATACATACACACCTAGCTCTGCTATATACATACACACATAGCTCTGCTATATACATGCACACATAGCTCTGCTATATACATACACATAGCTCTGCTATATACATGCACACATAGCTCTGCTATATACATGCACACATAGCTCTGCTATATACATACACACATAGCTCTGCTATATACATACACACATAGCTCTGCTATATACATGCACACATAGCTCTGCTATATACATACACACCTAGCTCTGCTATATACATACACACATAGCTCTGCTATATACATGCACACATAGCTCTGCTATATACATGCACACATAGCTCTGCTATATACATGCACACATAGCTCTGCTATATACATACACACATAGCTCTGCTATATACATGCACACATAGCTCTGGTATATACATACACACCTAGCTCTGCTATGTACATACACACATAGCTCTGCTATATACATACACACATAGCTCTGCTATATACATACACACATAGCTCTGCTATATACATACACACCTAGCTCTGCTATATACATACACACATAGCTCTGCTATATACATACACACATAGCTCTGCTATATACATACACACATAGCTCTGCTATATACATACACACCTAGCTCTGCTATATACATACACACATAGCTCTGCTATATACATACACACATAGCTCTGCTATATACATACACACCTAGCTCTGCTATATACATACACACATAGCTCTGCTATATACATACACATAGCTCTGCTATATACATGCACACATAGCTCTGCTATATACATACACACATAGCTCTGCTATATACATACACACATAGCTCTGCTATGTACATACACACATAGCTCTGCTATATACATACACACATAGCTCTGCTATATACATACACACATAGCTCTGCTATATACATACACACCTAGCTCTGCTATATTCATACACACCTAGCTCTGCTATATACATACACACATAGCTCTGCTATATACATACACACATAGCTCTGCTATATACATACACACATAGCTCTGCTATATACATGCACACATAGCTCTGCTATATACATGCACACATAGCTCTGCTATATACATACACACCTAGCTCTGCTATATACATACACACCTAGCTCTGCTATATACATACACACCTAGCTCTGCTATATACATACACACATAGCTCTGCTATATACATACACACATAGCTCTGCTATATACATACACACCTAGCTCTGCTACATACAGACAGAGACAGACACGCGCGGCTCCGGGGGGGCATAAATCGGGGTTGGGGAGGGCACATACCGCGCAGGTCACGGTGCAGATGGGGCCCACACAGCGCCGGAGGGACACGCTGTGCTGGGGGTCGCTGGCTGGCACTGCAACTCTCATCTGTGGGACTGAGCAGGATGCCGGTCTGTAGCTCCGCCCACAGATGAAGTTCAAACCAGGAAGTCTGCGCGCCTTAAAGAGACGGCGCCGCAGATTCCTGCCGAGGACTGCGGTCCCCGGAACTCGGCCCGGGGACCGCAGAACTAAGGAGAGTGGGCCCCGGCCAAGGTGCACCAGAGCTGACGAGGCCGAGTGGGCCCCCCCGGCTCTCCAGGGCCCCGGCATTTGCCCGGGTATGCCGGGTGCTGACGCCGGCCCTGCATGGAACGTTAAGTACAGCTCTAGCAAAAACTAAGAGATCATTGCAAAATTTTCAGTTTTTCTGATTTTTTTCTTTATAGGTATATTTTTGAGTAAAATGTAAATTGTTCTTTTATTCTATAAACTACTGACAACATGTCTCCAAATTTCCAAGCAATAAATTTTGTATTTATTTTCTGAAAATGAGAAATGATCAAAATAACAAAAAAATGCATTCCTTTCAGACCTCAAATAATGCAAAGAAAACAAGTTCATAATCATTTAGAAACAATAATACTAATGTTTTAACGCACATAGAGGCATTTACAGTTAGGTTCCCGATAAAATGAGATTATCTTGCCGATGGTTATCGGGTTATTGGTTAAACTTTGCGAAGGATGTATGAATCAAGCCACATACAAGGTTATCCTGGAAAAACAGTTGCTTCCATCTGCTCAGGCAAAGTTCCCCAACTCTGATGACTGGTTTTTCCAGCAGGACAATGCACCATGCCACACAGCTAGGTCAATCAATGTGTGGATGAAGAACCACCACATTAAAACCCTGTCATGGTCATCCCAATCTCCAAACCTGAACACCATTGAAAACCTTTGGAATGTAATCAAGATTAAAATGGATAGTCACAAGCCATCAAACAAATAAGAATTGCTTACATTTTTCCACCAGGAGTGGTATAAGGTCACCCAGAAGCAGTGTGAAAGACTAGTGGAAAGCATGCCAAGACACATGAAAGCTGTGATTAAAAATCATGGTTATTCCACAAAATATTGATTTCTGAACTCTTCCTGAGTTAAAACATTATTAGTATTGTTGTTTCATTGCATTATTTGAGTTCTGAAAGCAATGCATTTTTTTTGTTATTTTGACCATTTCTCATTTTCAGAAAATAAATACAAAATTTATAGCCTGGAAATTCAGAGACGTTCTCAGTAGTTTATAGAATAAGAAAACAATTTACACTTTACTCAAAAATATACCTATAAAGAGAAAAATAAAAAAAGTGTCAATTTTGCAGTGGGCTCTTAATTTTTGCCAGAGCTGTATATTTTATATATATAAAGTCATATGAAAAAGTTTGGGTACCCCTATTAATGTTAACCTTTTTTCTTTATAACAATTTGGGTTTTTGCAACAGTTATTTCAGTTTCATATATCAAATAACTGATAGACTGAGTAATATTTCTGGATTGAAATGAGGTTTATTGTACTAACAGAAAATGGGCAATCCGCATTTAAACAAAATTTGACCGGTGCAAAAGTATGGGCACCTCAACATAAAAGTGACATTAATATTTTGTAGATCCTCCTTTTGCAAAAATAACAGCCTCTAGTCACTTCCTGTAGCTTTTAATGAGTTCCTGGATCCTGGATGAAGGTATATTTGACCATTCCTGTTTACAAAACAATTCCAGTTCAGTTAAGTTTGATGGTCGCCGAGCATGGACAGCACGCTTCAAATCATCCCACAGATTTTCAATGATATTCAGGTCTGGGGACTGGGATGGCCATTACAGAACATTTTAATTGTTCTTCTGCATGAATGCCTGAGTAGATTTGCAGCAGTGTTTTGGATCATTGTCTTGCTGAAATATCCATCCCCTGGGTAACTTCAACTTCGTCACTGATTCTTGCACATTATTGTCAAGAATCTACTGATACTGACTTGAATCCATGCGACCCTCAACTTTAACAAGATTCCCGGTGCCGGCATTGGCCACACAGCCCCAAAGCATGATGGAACCTCCACCAAATTTTACTGTGGGTAGCAAGTGCTTTTCTTGGAATGCCGTGTTTTTTTGCCTCCATGCATAACGCCTTTTTGTATGACCAAACAACTCAATCTTTGTTTCATCAGTCCACAGGACCTTCTTCCAAAATGTAACTGGCTTGTCCAAATGTGCTTTTGCATACCTCAGGCGACTCTGTTTGTGGTGTGCTTTCAGAAACAGCTTCTTTCACATCACTCTCCCATACAGCTTCTCCTTGTGCAAAGTGCGCTGTATTGTTGACCGATGCACATTGACACCATCTGCAGCAAGATGATGCTGCAGGTCTTTGGAGGTGGTCTGTGGATTGTCCTTGACTGTTCTCACCATTCTTCTTCTCTACCTTTCTGATATTTTTCTTGGCCTGCCACTTCTGGGCTTAACAAGAACTGTACCTGTGTTCTTCCATTTCCTTACTATGTGCCTCACAGTGGAAACTGACAGTTTAAATCTCTGAGACAACTTTTTGTATCCTTCCCCTGAACAACTATGTTGAATAATCTTTGTTTTCAGATCATTTGAGAGTTGTTTTGAGGAGCCCATGATGCCACTCTTCATAGGAGATTCAAATAGGAGAACAACTTGCAAGTGGCCACCTTAAATACCTTTTCTCATGATTGGATACACCTGCCTATGAAGTTCAAAGCTCAATGAGGTTACAAAACCAATTTAGTGCTTTAGTAAGTCAGTAAAAAGTAGTTAGGAGTGTTCAAATCAAGAAATTGAAACGGGTGCCCATACTTTTGCACCTGTCAAATTTTGTTTAAATGCAGATTGCACATTTTCTGTTAGTACAATAAACCTCATTTCAACTCAGAAATATTACTCAGTCCATCAGTTATTAGATATATGAAACTGAAATATATATATTGGGACATCATTGTTTGTCGCTTTTCAGTAGCACTAATAAATATCTTTTATTGGGGGATTCCATTATGTTAGACATATACACTGGTGAGCAAAAGGGTAACAATGTGTTGAACTTTTGACTTTCAGACTCCATATTTTGCCATATACTACATTTTTGAGCATGAGACTACCTTCATTTTATAGACAATCATCTTGGCTATTTCATACATAATTTTTACTTGCAACTATTCAGCATATGATTAGTTATGCAGATTCTTGAAATGTCACTACATTGTTACTGTTTGGCTGCTGGTAGATGAACATTTTTATTCTTCCTGTATACTAAAAATTACAACCTTTTCTCACATTCCCTAATAGTTCAGTGTTTTATTAGGTTGATTCCCAAGCAAAAGGTCACTGGTTCAAATCGAGGAGCAGCCATGAAGAAGATTTCCCAAGAAAAGAGAAACTGCATCACCCAGCTCATCAATAACAGTCTTTTGGATAAGAAAATGACCAAACTGCATCATGTGAGTTCCATGACAGTTGGAAGAATATGAAATGAAGTACGGCCATCCATTCATGATGATATTGGGTTGTTTCACAGCCAAAGGCTTGGATGTCTGACCAGGATCGATAGTGGTTTCAATGCTGAGCTATATGTGAGTATTCTACAAGACGAGCTACTTCATACACTTGAGTATTATCGGTATGAAAAGGATGACAATGTCCCAGCAGGACCACGATCTGAAGCATACAAGGAAAAAGGAAGCTTTGGCATAGCCACGGAATAAAATTATTTACTTTCTTTAAACCAGCATTGTGCCCTATACCAACATCCTGACCGCGTTTAATATATTATAATAAAGAAAGTAAATCATTTTATTCCGTGAATGTGCCAAATCTTCCTTTTTCCTTCTGGCTTCAGATTGATTCACTCCCATCATCAAGCAGCACACCATGGATTGCAATGCCTGTTTTGACCTGAAGTATACATCGAGTTTGGGGAATAAATGATTTAATCACAATGTAGTAGAGGTGCTGGATTATCCCCCACAGTCCCCAAACCTCAACCCAATTAAACACTTGTGGGTAGAGTCGAAGAAAAATCTGTATACATACAGTCCACCATTATGCACCAACATTGGGAACATGTAGAAGAGACCTGGGGTAAGATTTCATTCAAGACATGCTTGAATCTGATTGCAAGCATGTCCAGAAGGATTCAGGCAGTGATGAAAGTCAAAAGGTGGATTTTAAAAATACTAACAAAATAATAAAATGTAAAACTTAGATTTATAGGAGCAAAACAGTAACAATGCAGTGACATGACAAGAATCTGCATAACTAATCATATGCTAAATAGTTGTAAGTCAAATTTATATATGAGATAGCCAAGATGATTGTCTATAAAATGAAGGTAGTCTTAGCTGTAGTGGATGGTGAGATAGGGAGCCTGAAAGTCAAATGTTCAAAACATTGTTACATTTTTGCTTGTCAGCGTAAATAAGTTCTCGCATGCAGAAATGCTATTTTTTGGCTGCTTTTTTCCCCGTATGTTTTCCACAGATGTCGGAACCAAAATAAGTAAGAGAAGTCTGCTCTGATTACAGCATTTTTATTGTATTCTATGATGCATGCAACCTTTCTATTATATGCTCTTTTGCTGTGGATGCACTTAACCTCTTCATCCCCGGTGAGTTTCTGTTTTTCGTTTTTTCCTCTCCTTCTTTCAAGAGCCATAACTTGTTGATTTTTCTATCAATATACCCATATGATGGCTTTTTTTTTTGCAGAACGAGTTGTACTTTTGAACGACATAATTCACTCCTCCCTCCTATATTGTCCTAGAAAACGGAAAATGAATTCCAAATGAAGTGAAGTTGCAAAAAATTGCACAACTGGTTTTTTTAACTTACTGTCTTTGTAGAAACCAAAACTTTATAGTTTTACTTTTATCTAAGTGGTGAAACAAAGTTTGTCAAAGAAAAGAATTGCATTTTGTTTTCTGAGACCCGGAGCGTTCTCATTTTTTGTGATCTGGGGTTCAGCAATGGCTTATTTTTTGCGTCGTGAGCTGACGTTTTTAATTATACCATTTGTAAGTAGTTGCAATGTTTTGATTGCCTGTTATTGCATTTCAATGTAATGTTGCAGCAATCCAAAAATCCGTAATTTTGGCGTATGGAATTGTTTTCTCTCACTAAGCCGTGTACTGATCAAATTAATTGATTTTATATTTTGATAGATCAGGCATTGCAGTGATACCAAATATTTGTCTTTTACTATTATTATATTATTATTGTTTTATTTTCAATGGGTCATTGCGCTCCTGCACATGCGCACTTCGATCTGTCTAGCTG
The DNA here is from genome assembly GCF_048569485.1 of Anomaloglossus baeobatrachus. Classification (NCBI taxonomy): domain Eukaryota; kingdom Metazoa; phylum Chordata; class Amphibia; order Anura; family Aromobatidae; genus Anomaloglossus; species Anomaloglossus baeobatrachus. Next base: position 465,435,700 of record NC_134358.1, read on the forward strand.
AGGGCAGCTGAAAGTATTGTAGTGCATATGTGTGGGCTATCTTTGACCTTTGCTCATGCCTGCGCATTACAGTATTTTGCTCTGCCAGGTCAAAGTGCGCGTGTGCAGGAGCGCAATGGAGGCCTCTCTGTAAATGACGCAGGACGCAACATGCACACGGGACTGGGCAGGAGGACAACAATCGCACAAGATGGAAAAGGTGCAGGACCGAGAGCAGCGACACCCATCGGACCGGACAGCCCCCTGGGTATCATAAAAATGTATTTTATGTTACACAGAATGGCCGGGTTCTTATATACAGTATACTAGAATGCTGTATAATAAGGGCCTACTGGTGCTGACCACAGTTTATAAGGGAAAAACCTGGTGACATGTTCCCTTTAATGTCATAGAAATATGAATTTATATAAAGTGCCCAGTAATGGAAAGTATAATGGAATTTCTTCATAAGGAATAGGAACTTTACACAGACATGTATACACAGATAAATACACACTGTATTGTTTAATGCATTACTATTATAATTGTAGAAACAGCAGCAGATGTTTATATCTGTGTAGTGTGTGGTAGGAATTCTTTGGCTACATGACAGCTTGAAATCTGACTTCAAGTTTTGTTTGCAGAACGATACAATTAAGTTGTTCCGTGTAACACAATACTACTGTACTGTAGAATCACTTCAGTTTGTTCACTCCTTCTAGTGCAGATGATTTTGTCTTAAATGCAGAACAATCAGCAATATAGTAAGTTGATCGGGCATGGTTCAGCTCCATTTACATAGATCATACTTCAGCACTTTATAAACAGTATGGGACAAATGAACATTTCTATGATCGATGAGACTTGTACAATTTGCATGATTGTTGGCAACATTTGCCTTTACATGAGTGAAGGGAACATGCTGCCGACAATTGATGATTTTATGACTAGAGAAAAGAGTCGGTCAGCCAACCAAGAAGTGTTTTCCTGTTTCTCGGCTGATTGCTTGGCATGGTTGATTCTTGAAACCAACAACCATTGTAAAAGGTCCTTAAAGCGGTTCTCTTTATCCTATATATCTTTCACAAATGTGTTTGGGACTTGAACACTGTTGGTGCTTACTTATATAGCTACTATCTGCAAGTATCCTTTTTGAAGAATATCCTGCTTGTTACTGCAGCCTTTCACACAGACTGCACAGTTTACTGTGTCAAGGAATGTGGCAGCAGAACAGAGCAGGTTGACAACAGAACAGGAGTGTAGCTACGGGCTGGACAGGTACTAGGAGTCAGATGAGGCTGACTCATTAAAAAGACAGGACTGGATCAGGTACTCAAGTACAGGCAGGTACTGGAACAGAGGACGGGTGCTGGGCACAAGACGGCAGGTACTGAAAGGCACAGACAGGAAAGCAGATACTGGCATAGGTTGTCTGGAACTGGCATGGTCATCAGGTACAGGTTGGTACTGGCAAGGGTGTTCAGTAGAGTTGATCGAACCCGCCAAAATCTGGGACCAGCGGATCACTGCCGGATTGAGGAAAAAGTCCAGATCCGCTCCTGATTCTGGTGCCTATATAAGTCTACGGGGACCAGAATCCAGAGATTAAAAACATTTGTGGAGGGCATACGGGGGTAGGAGCGCGTGCGGTGTACTCACCTGAGGCTGTGTCACGCTTTTCCCTTCCGGACCCGACAATTCAATATTAATTGTTTTGGGCACCCACTGAAACGTGTAATTGATTGCAGTAGGTTTCCCCCCCTCACCACCTGAGTGGCAGCGTATCAGCTGACTGCAACCAAATCACAGGCGGCAGGACGGCCAGTGGATGGGGAAAGCATTGCAAGTGTCTGCGGGTCAGTATGGTGAATGTACATGTGTTTCAGGAACACATACACGTTCCTGTCAGAAATGTGCGCTGCTCTGCCAGTGATGCAGCTTTTTTTTTATTATTTAAATAAATAATTAATAAAAAGAACGACGTGTGGTCCCCTCTAATTTTGATAGCCAATATAAAGCCAGCTGGGGGCTGGTATTCTCAGCCCGCAGCCTCCCAGTATTCCCGCTTCTATTTGATGTGACAATCTCGATGCTTTACCGACTCTTCCCGTTGGCCTGGAGCAGTGCCAATTGGGGTAATAAGGGGTTAATAGCAGCGCACAGCTGCTACTAAACCCTAGGTTAGTGATAGCACAGGCGTCTATGAGATACCTGCATCACACTAACCTGTAAGTGAATATAAATAAACATAGACACAGAGAAAAATTCTTTATTTGGAATAAAGTACAAAACATACACCCTCCTTCACCTCTTTATTAACCCCCAACACCCTGCAGGTCCAGCATAACCCACACGAGGTCCCACGCCGCTTCAGCACTGCTACATAACACAGCCAACCAATTGCCATAGACTGTCACTTATACCTGTGACTGTCGCTCCAGTACCCCTGGGGCCAGCTGTCGCAACAGCAGTGGCACCTGGACCCATACCTGTAGCGTAACACCTTCACTATCAAGAGCTCTGGAGAAGTCCAGGATCTGTAGTCAAGCCCCTCTGGGTTTTCTGTGTGTTGCGGCCCAGTGAGTTCACTAAAACATCCCTGCTCGCTCGGCGAGTCTAACAGTCAGTTTACCCAGGTACATACTACCACACTTCAAAACTTGTTTTAAGGAACAAAAGAATTAACAGGAGTTAGTTAATAAGGTGTTAATTTGGCATCAAATTTCCCAATTGAATATTTGTGGGATGTGCAGGAAATGCTGATCCATGGATCATCCAACTGAAAGCTTTAGGATTTAAAGGATGTGCTGTTAATATTTTGATTCTTGGTACCACAGGATACGAGCAAAGATCTTATAGAATCCTTGTCTTGCTGCGTTGATAGGACCATGAGGAGGAAATACACAATAGTAGACTGGTGTTTTTAATTATATACCCGATTGGTATACATGAACAGGAACCATTAGGGGCTGATTAATCAAGAATGGCTAAGCTCACACTCGTGCCAGCCAGTCTTGCTCCAGCAGAAGACGCTGAGGTTCACACTCTTATGAGTGGTGTGCTCTGCACCAGAAATGCTGCTTCATTTAGAGGCCAGATATCATTTCTGGCGTACAAAACACTGGCAGTTTTGATGAATTTTATTTGCAAGGCGGGAGTGGCAACTCTCTGTCCTGCATCAGCCCCACTTCTCTGTCCTGCATTAGCGCACATGATTAAAACTGGCATGAAAATGCCAAAAGTTCCAAAACGTTTGCATTACTCTTCGTTGAGCAAAAATGTTTTGACTTTTTAAAGGTCTTATACCAGTTTTCTGTAATAAAAGGGTTGCTGATTCAGCCCTAATACTATTGAACCATTACATATAGGCTCTACCCAAAAAACAGAAGTTTCTATGTTATCATTCAACTCTATCATAACCAATTCTTCTGTTCCTTTTTTAATGTTTATTATAAAACATTTTCTACAAGGAAGAAGTTTTACTCAGTAAAAGACAGCTGGGCAGTATGACATCAAAACACACGTAAGGGAAAGCTGGAACAAACAACATACAGGCACACGTTACAAGGTATTTATTATTAGGCCGCAGAAAAGTGGTTACGCAAGTGGAGTTGGTCTTTATGAGATGTATTTGTCATGCTTGTCACTGTCCCTGGAGGGTATTTACAAAATCTACAAAGACGTAAAGCTCCTCCAGTCCTGTAAGATCTCTATAAGGTTACAATTTTATGGTTTTAGTTCTAGTGTTCACCTAGTTGAATATTTTCTCATAACATTGTGTTTATGGTGGATTGTGTGTTATTCCAGGAAGTCTGCCTCATTCTGAATGTGTCGGTGATGTGTCAATAAATACGCTTTTCACGGTGAGAGAGGTGGATTGTGTCTGTTTTCCACGACTCTTTTCACTTGGTATAACTAAAACCACATGTGCCTACATCTAAATTTAACGGAGCTATATAAAAGTTTTTCTGTGTAAAACAGCAAACCATAAACCAAATGACTAAAATAAGTCCTTGTAGGGCTTTTATATTTGTTTTACTGCGTGTTCTAAGGGCTAATCCAGTCCCATATTTTCTAAAATTATTAACAGACAGAAATCTATGCGACTAAGGTAGCTTTTAACTAAATATGTACGGTGTGCACATTGAAGGGGCTCAGTAATCAGCGCTACTAAAAGTAGTTTACCATGTCTGCTCTTACAGGAATCTTTTTTGGGTCCTAGTACTTACCCCAAGAACAGCCTGAACTATTTATGTATGGATTCAACAAGGTGCGTGAGGTACAAGAATAAATTCCATGTTGACTCTCCATGGCAGCTGCAGATTTGTAATCGTTTTCTGATTGGATTGATCACTCTAAAGCTGGGTTTACACGCTGCAACATCGCAAAGGACATCGCTGTAACGTCACCGGTTTGGTGACGCAATAGCGATGTTGTTTGCGATGTTGCAGTGTGTGAATCCTATCAGCGACCTGGCCCCTGCTGTGAAGTTGTAATCGTTACAAATCGTTCAGGACCATTCCTTTACTTCACTGGTAAAATCTGTCTTCAGAAATTATCACCTCCCTGAGAGTTCAGATAACAATTGCTGTGCATACAAGTCTATGGAGAGGTGTGGAAAGGGGGTGAGGAGACAAACTAATGAGACAGAGGCAGAGAAACATGATGCGGCAAGTTCACCTGAAAATAATGTTGAAGTGAACCTGTCAGGTGCAATATGCACCGAGAACCACGAGCAGTTCTGGGTGTATATGTCTATAATCCCAGCCTAACTGTCTCTGTATACACTTGCATAGATAAAGTGATCTTTAGAAAAAGTATTTCTAAGGATTTTTTATGATCTGCTAATGAGGCCAGCGACTAGTGGCAGGGCATTAGTTCCTGCGCTCTCTCCGCCCTGGCGGAGGGGTATGCCATGCACCTGATACTGCACATTCATTAGCATGTTAGCACACTCACAGAGACCTGCTTACATGCTAAGGGGGCCGACTAGCCAAGGGAAGTAACTGCGCTCATTAGCATATCATAAAGGATCTTTAGAAATACTTTTTCTAAAGATCTTTTTATCTATGCTACTATGAGCTGGGACAGTTAGGCCGGGATTAGAAATATGCACCCAGAACTGCTTGTTGTTCTGGATACATACAGGAACTGACAGGTTCACTTTAAATAAAGCATTCACACCAAAAAAACTGCTTCAGGCCTGAAACACACTTCCATTAAAAACACGCACGTGCCATGAGACACGTATTTACCCTGCGTGTTGCGTGCGGTAAGTACGTGTCTCGGGTACGTATGGACCACGTGTGTTCTACGTGTGCTATCCGCGATAGCACACGTAGAACAGGTAATTTGCATACTCACGTGGTCCGCGCTGCTGTCCGTGGTGCTGATCTTCGGTCTCCAGCCCTGCCGTCTCCCCGCTGCTGCTGCTGCCGACTGCAGTGAAGTGAATATTAAATGAGCAAAATGAGCAGCGGTCGGCAGCAAGAGGCAGCAGCGGCAGAGACAGGAGGGCTGGAGAAGGTGACTAAATGTTTTGGGGTTTTTTTCACTGACGTGTGTTTTCTCCGGCGCGTGTCACACGGGACCGCATCCACACTACATCCGTGTGGTACGTGTGCGGGCCGTGTGACACCCGTGCTGCCGGAGAAAACGTGGACATGTCAGCGTGTAGAAAAACGCACACACGTACAAACGCACACGGACACACGTTCCGTGTGGTTTTACGTGTGTGTGCCTGCTACAATAGGGTAGCATTGCTGAACGTGTCTCCGTGCCGCCGGTACGTGCAAAAAATGGCAAACATGTACCGGCAGCACGGATGTGTGTCGGAGGCCTCACACCAACTAGTCTAAAACAAGTAAAATGGGGGCTTGTGTTTGTACAGTCTTTGCTCTATTAAAACAATACAGTGCATCTTAAGAAAATACAATAATCAAGAAAAAAAGTTTTTAACATGATACTTAAAAGGACACAAGCATTATTCCTTCTGGGCATTGGCCAATTGTCTCAGATACTTGGATACCCAGCTTGTCAATGTCAGACAGGTGAGAGAGCTGCTGCTGCAGCAAAAACCCTTTACCACTTCACGCCAGGGCCATCCTCTTTTTCTAAGAGCCATAACTTTTTTATTTTTCTGTCGATACGGCCATATGAGAGTTTGGTTTTGCAGGACGAGTTGAACTTTTTGCATAACACCATTCATTTTACCATATAACTTACTGTAAAATGGGAAAAAAAAGTGTAGCAAAAGAAGTGCAACTACACAATTGTTTTTAGTATTTTATTTACCATGTTCACTATACGGTATAGTAAATCTCACCTGGCAGTATAATTCTCCAGTTCAGTACGTAAATAATTAACATATATAGTTTTTTTGTTTTGATTTTGTTTTTTTTTTTATTAAAGTGGTGAAAGAAATTCAGAAATTTGTCCAAAAAAAATAATAATAATTCACTTCTGCCACCATTTTCTGAGAACCGTAATGTTTTCAATTTTTGGAACGTGGGGCTCAGTGATAGCTTATTTTTTGCATCCTGAGCTGACGTTTTTACTAATTGCATGTTTGGGTAGATGCAATGTTTTGATCACCTCTAATTGTATATTATTGAAATATTGCGGCAGCCAAAAACGATCCGAACAATTTGTTTTATATTTTGATAGATCAGACATTTCTGAACTCAGCGATACCAAATATGCAAGTTTTTTAAAAATTGTTTTATTTTCAAATGGGGCAAACATGGGTGATATAAACTTGTGGAGTTTTTTTTTCATATTTTTAACCCTTTTAATATCCTGTTTTTGTTTTTTCCTCCCCTTCTTCCAAGAACCATAACATTTTATTTTTCCATCAATATAGCCATATGAGGGCTTGTTTTTTGTGGGATGAGTTATACTTTTGAATGAGCCCATTCATTCTGCCCCATATTGTATTTGGAAAATGGGAAAACAATTGTTCTATTTTCAATGGGGTAAAAGGTGGGTGATTTGAACTTTTAGGTTTTTTGTTTGTTTTTGGTCATATTCTTTAAAACTTTTTTTTATTGATTTTATTAGTCCCCTTAGGGGACTTACTGCCTGCACTGGCCGATCGCTTCTGCTGTTCAGAGCGGTGCTTCAGCAACCCTCTGAACAGCAGAAATGCTGATAATCTGTGAATGGCGGCATTCAGCCAGCGTTCACAGGAACTTTGTCATAACAGTGATAGGGGTCATCAGTGACCCCCAGCTTTCGGGACATCTCATTGGCCCCCCATAATAGCATCATCGGGCCGCCGATGGCGGTGGAGAATGGCGGGAGCTAACTAGTTAACAGGTGCAGGTGGATCTCAGATGAAGACTCAAAATATTACCAGTGGCCAGTGTGAAAATTGCAAGATTACTAATTTATTTTTTATTTTTTTTAATACATATTGTGATATGACCCCCCCAAAAAATCTTTGCCCAATTTTTTTTAAAAATATATGTAACACAAAAACTTACAGTACCAAATGAAAGCAAATACATTTAAACAAAAGCTATAGACCATCGCACAGTAAGGCACTGTGACCTTCTGGTCCCAGACTCGCAGAGTGTGGCACACCAATGACAGCAGCAAAGAGCGTCAGCATCACACTGAATTACAGGTACTGTGAGGATATAGAACAGCACTGTGCATATCATCTTTATAGTTTATGAGGGCAGAACAGTAGATTTTTTTTTTTTATCTCCCTGGAGTACCCCTTTAATTTTCTTGTATTTTATTTATCTGTAAATAATATGACAGGTTAGCATAAAATTGTCACAGCCAAGAAGTTTCTTGCAAACCCAATAAAAAGATTGTAGATGACAAAACAATTGATCTACAAGTGTTTGAAAAGACATAAACTATTACAAATTTCTATGAACATGCTTTGTTTTGTGGGTAAAATTGTGCTGGCAGTTCCCTAAAATGCTCACTGGTATATTTTACTTTTAAAACTAAGAAGCATAACTGGAGGAGGGCCTCAAATTAGGATCAGAAGATGTAATTACTGGTCGGCTAATTTTGGGCATGCACCGTGGAGTAGCATAATAGTAGAGCCACAATGCAAATTACAGGATACAGTGAACCTTTGAACTACTTGTGAACAATCTAGGCTGCCTAGTCAATTGCTCTTCTAAAGTCTCAAACATTAATGGATTCTGGGCTTTTCAATGAGTTATATTCAAGAAAATAAAAAAGAGGAGTAGTTAAAGGGGCATACATTAAAGGGGCTATATTGACTATAGGAGAATAATCTGTAGCAGGAGATTAAAATCCTTTTGATAATAGAGTACATTTTACTATGAGCAAGCAAATACATAACTAATGAAATATTGGTTCAGGTCAAGTAAATTACCAATTCCTTTGTGTTTGACTTAGGGGAAAGTGGGTATTGAGGAAACTGCAGGATGAGCTGGAAAATAAAATTGGGAATTCTGAATTACTGAATTAATAAAGGGCATTCCTAATCATAGCCCATAGCAGCTACAAAGAAGATCCTGACAATCCATTAGCACTGTACAATACTTCATTTTCTCAAACAATTAAGTTGACAAGCCCCAACAAAGGAAAGCCATTTTTTCCATGAACCAAAGTTGACCCTCATAGCACAAAAGACGTTTTTTGTTTTTTTTTTTACTTATTGCAAAATCAATTTCCTATTTGATCATAGGGGGACACAGAGACCCCAATAGGTATGGCTGTCACAATAGACAATCAGTATGAAAATTTGGTCATTCCTCCTATCAGTTATTCCCGTCCTGTAGGCACTAGGATTATCAGTTTGTACATAATCAGTAGTGTAGGCAAAGGAAAGACCCATAAATAAACATAAACATTAAAAGTTGAAAATATTTACTGATCTAAAATATGTTATTAAAGGAAAACAAAATGATATCACAATGGTAACCAAAACTCCAAAAATCAAAGTAAAAAAAACTTAATCACAGATGAAATTCACACAATGTAGATCCATCACTAGAACTTACAATGTGACTTTAGGTACGGTCACACTAAGCGACGCTCCAGCGATCCCACCAGCAACCTGACCTGGCAGGGATCGCTGGAATGTCGCTACACGGGTTGTTGGTGAGCTGTCAAACAGGAAGATCTCACCAGCAACCAGTGACCAGCCCCCAGCCAGTAGCGACACGTGGAAGCGATGCTGCGCTTGGTAACTAAGGTAAATATCGGGTAACCAACCCGATGTTTACCTTGGTTACCAGCGCGCACCGCTTAGCGCTGGCTCCCTGCACTCCTAGCCAGAGTACACATCGGGTTAATTACCCGATGTGTACTCCGGCGACGTGTGCAGGGAGTAGAGTTGAGCGTGGTTTGCGGTTCGTGGTTCTCCAGTTCGCGGTTCGAGTGATTTTGGGGGCTGTTCTAGATCGAACTAGAACTCAAGCTTTGTGCTAAAGCTCGATAGTTCTAGTTACGTTCGAGAACGGTTCTAGCAGCAAAAATCCAAGCTAATTACTAGCTGGCTTTCCGCTGTAATAGTGTAAGTCACTCTGTGACTCACAAAATTATGAAATTTCAGCGTATAGTGTGCGGGAACAGCGCATTCAGATCACTGCTGCTGGGATAATGGCGATTGCCATTTTTTTTTTTTTCCTTGTCTTCCTTCCCTAAGCGCGTGCGTGTAGTGGGGCGGGCCAGCATGTCAGCCAATCCCAGACACACACACAGCTAAGTGGACTTTTAGCCAGAGAAGCAACGGCATGTGTGATAGGATGTCCATGTCACATGTCCCTGCATTATAAAAACGGGTATCTGCCCGTCCGGACGCCATTATCTCTTCTGTGTCTGGGTGTCAGTCACCGCTGGCGTAGCTCCTGTCTCCGATACTGCTGTGTACGCTCTACACACAGCGCTATACAGAATAGGGATAGAAGTTTCTATTAGCCCTTGTAAGGGCTAATAACAGCAGGCTCAGAACCATAGGTGACAGTCAGTTCCATGGAAACAGATTTTAACAGCTACAGAAGATAACAGCGTCTGTGTAGCTAAGCTCAGGGACTTCCTCGCTGCATTTCCCCATTAGGAGGGATAAAAGTGAGGGTTCCTTTCCTGTACACTGACCCACAACCCTGCCACTGTACCCTCCTGCCCTTTGCACACTCAAGCTCATTGTTACTAAGCCATTATACTAGCAAACACTGAGTAAACTTAGTGGCATCCTAAAAGTGGCTGTTGGACTTCCATTAGTGTCCAACTGGTGCAAAGCTATTTGCAGCACCACTGCATTGCACACTCAAACTCATTGTTATTAAGCCATTATACTAGCAAACACTGAGTAAACTTAGTGGCATCCTAAAAGTGGCAGTTGGACTTCCATTAGTGTCCCACTGGTGCAAAGCTATTTGCAGCACCACTGCATTGCACACTCAAGCTCATTGTTACTAAGCCATTATACTAGCAAACACTGAGTAAACTTAGTGGCATCCTAAAAGTGACTGTTGGACTTCCATTAGTGTCCCACTAGCGCAAAGCTATTTGCAGCACCACTGAATTGCACACTCAAGCTCATTGTTACTAAGCCATTATACTATCAAACTATGCTGCCAGTTTAAGGGCCGTAGTTGCATTGTCAGGGATAGTTATTGTTGTTTATTCTGCTGTTAATAAAGATAGACCACCGCTGCAATCTACACCACCTCTCAATTTTTACTACCACATTTTAAGTGCACAATCTTGTCGCAATCAAAATGAGTGGCAAAATGACAGATGCTGGTGGAAAGGGGAAGAGGTGTGTTGAAAAAAAGGGTTTGTCCATGGGGAAGGTGGCAAAGCTCCATTAACATCTGCTGAAGATAGACCATCTTCCAGCAAAAGTAAGATGTCTACTACTGTCTACTACTTACCGTGGACAATCCGATGTGCTCCCTTTTTTACGGACACGAACAACTAGAACAAAGGTAGATGATGGCCAAAAAAAGAAAATGCTTGAATGGATCTCAAGTGGTCCAACAAGTGCCCTCTCCGCCACCTCAACTACCGCATCCAAAAAACACCAGTCCTCTGAATTGTCATCCCAATCACACTTGGTTTCTCCCAGCTCTGAAGTCTCCATCAGCCCTGCACAGTATGGTGGAACTGAGATGGCTGAGTCTGCAGAGCTGTTTAGTCACACTATAGCCTGGAAATCAGAGGTGTGCTCCCAAGCTACAGTGAGTACAGACCAGGAAATGGTCTGCAGTGATGCCCAGAACCTCTATGACTCAGATTCAGGCCATGAAGAACAAGTTTCTGAGCATAATGTTGACCCTTATTCACAAACTGAAACACCTGTTGTAATAGACAATGAGGAACATACTGATGACGATGAGACGCAGATACCAGATTGGGATGACAACTTGAATATTCGGTCAGGGCAAGAAGAGGCTCGGTCTAAGGGTGAGGGGAGTGCAAACACAACAATTGATGAGGAAGTTCTAGATCCCACCTACTGTCAACCCACAGTCAGGCACTCGAGGAGGTCAACAGAGGCGGTGGAGGAGGATGCAACTGACAACGAAGTTACCTTGCGCCTTCCTGGACAGAGTCGGAGTACTGGTAGCACGTCTACAACTGCATCCTCAGCCACCACTGTGCCTCTGAGCACTAGTCGGGGTGGATCAGCAGGTTGCATGCCCTCTAAGCCTTGCCTAGCCTGGTCCTTTCTTGACATAGCAAAAGATCGCCCAAATCATGTGATATGTAAAATTTGTCGGGAATCTGTTAGTAGAGGGCAAAACCTCAGCAGTTTGACAACTTCTTCCATGAATCGTCACATGAATAAATATCATATGTCCCAGTGGGAAACTCACCGTGCTGCAATGCGGCCTAGCGGAGCGAACCATCCACTGCCTGCCCCTTCCAGTGCATCCGCGCGCTCTTTATCTTCTACGACTCTGGGGACAGCTATCACACCTGGTTTTCCACGCACAACTTCCACCACTGTAACCGCAACAGGCAGTTTGCTTGGTAGGTCGTCAGTTGGTTTGGAAGGGGAAACAAGTGCGTGAGTACAGCTCTCTCAGACATTGTTAGCACCAACGTTGGATGAAGGCAACATCATGTCTACGCCTGCACTTTCCTCACAAACCTGCATTTTTCCAGGGACACCCTACTCAACACCATCTACACACAGCAGCCAGATCTCTGTCCCTCAGATGTGGACAAAAAAAGGCCATTTCCTGCGACCCATGACAAAGCTAAGAGGTTGACTTTATCCCTCTGTAAGCTCTTGGCTACCGAAATGCTGCCTTTCCGCCTGGTGGACACACAGGATTTTAGAGACCTTATGTCTGTCGCTGTGCCCCAGTACCAGATGCCCAGTCGCCACTACTTCTCTAAGAAAGGTGTGCCTGCGCTACACCAGCATGTCGCACAAAACATCACCGCTTCCTTGAGAAACTCTGTGTGTGAACGGGTGCATTTCACCACCGATACTTGGACCAGTAAGCATGGACAGGGACGTTACATGTCGCTGACTGGGCACTGGGTAACTATGGTGATAGATGGTGAAGGGTCTGCTGCACAAGTCTTGCCGTCCCCACGACTTGTGTGTCAATCCTCTGTCTGTCCAAGTTCCGCCACTGCTTCTGCCTCCTCCACCTCGTCTGGGTCCTCCACCTCCGCCCCAAGCCTGCCTGGTCAGGCCACTAGCATTCTAACTGCGCAGAAGGAATCACGCACCCCTCATTACTATGCTGGCAGCAGAGCGCAACGGCATCAGGCGGTCTTTAGCTTGAAATGTCTTGGAAATAAGAGTCACACAGCGGCTGAGTTGTGGGCAGCTCTGGAGACTGAGTTTAATAAATGGTTGTCTCCACTCAACCTGCAGCCTGGTAAGGCCGTGTGCGACAATGCTGCAAACCTGGGTGCGCCCCTTCACCTGGGCAAGGTGACACACGCGCCTTGTATGACTCACGTGTTGAACCTTGTTGTCCAGCAATTTTTAACACACTATCCCGGCCTAGATGGCCTTCTGAACAGGGCATGAAAACTGTCTGCTCACTTCCGCCGTTCAACCACCGCTGCTGAGCGACCTGCATCGCTGCAGAAGTCTTTCGGCCTGCCGGTTCATCGCCTGAAATGCGATGTGCCGACACGCTGGAATTCAACTCTCCACATGTTACAGCGACTGTGGCAGCACCGTCGAGCCCTGGTGCAATACGTCATGACGTATAGCCTGGGCAAACAAGATGCAGAGGTGGGGCAGATCACCCTGATGGAGTGGTCTCAGATCAAGGACCTATGCACCCTTCTGCACAGTTTCGACATGGCGACGAATATGTTTAGCGCTGACAATGCCATTATCAGCATGACAATTCCAGTCATTTACATGCTGGAGCACATGCTAAACACTATTCGGAGTCAGGGGGTGGGACAACAGGAAGGGGAGGAACTACAGGAGGATTCATATGTGCAAGACACAACAACATCACCAAGGTCCAGACGTTCATCATCACCAATGCGGCAGGCATGGGACCATGGGGGACAGGGATCAACAAGGGCGCATAGTAGCTGGCGAAATGTTGAGGAAGGTGCAGGAGAACATGAAGAAATGGAGGACGAACTGTCCATGGACATGGAAGACTCAGCGGATGAGGGAGACCTTGGTCAAATTTCTGTTGAAAGAGGTTGGGGGGAGATGTCAGAGGAAGAAAGAACGGTTAGCACCTCTATGCCACAAACACAGCGTGGACTTGGTCCGCATGGCTGCGCAAGACACATGAGCGCCTTCTTGCTGCACTACCTCCAACATGACCCTCGTATTGTCAAAATTAGAAGTGATGATGACTACTGGCTTGCCACACTATTAGATCCCCGGTACAAGTCCAAATTTTGTGACATAATTCCAGCCATAGACAGGGACGCACGTATGCAGGAGTATCAGCAGAAGCTGTTACTCGATATTAGCTCGGCTTTTCCACCAAACAACCGTGGTGCAGGGAGTGAATCTCCCAGTTGTAACTTGACAAACATGGGATGGTCTTGTCATCTTCAACAGTCTACCCGTACCAGTAGCACCGTATCTGGTGCTGGTAACAGCAATTTTATTGAATCTTTTCATAATTTTTTTAGACCATCCTTTGCAAGGCCACCTGAGACAACAAGTCTGACACATAGTCAATGGCTGGAGAGGATGATACAGGAGTATCTCCAAATGAACATCGATGTCATGACTTTGCAAATAGAGCCTTGCTCATTTTGGGCTTCAAATCTTGAAAAATGGCCAGAGCTCTCCACTTACGCCTTGGAGATTTTGTCGTGTCCAGCTGCCAGGGTTGTCTCTGAACGTGTCTTCAGTGCTGCTGGGTGTGTGCTGACAGATAGATCCACAAGGAATTTACTACCCCTGTGTCATCCTGGGGAGAGTAAATGCTTGTGGATTTTGAATGTGCTTGATGCAAATCTACCTGTGAAGTGTACAACTGGGGCACAAGTGCTGCCACTGAAGGGGTGGGTGTGTGTGGGGCCCAATTTTTGGAAAAAAGGGAGACTCCGCTTGGAGTAACCCTTGCTTGCTGTGTTTTTAAAAATGATCCAAGATGAACAGAGCTGGGATCAGGAAAGACTTAGCTACCTACCCCGGAGTCATCCTGGGGACGGTTAAGGATGGTGTATTTTTTAATGTGCTTGATGCAAATCTACCTGTGAAGTGTACAACTGGGGCACAAGTGCTGCCACTGAAGGGGTGGATGTGTGTGTGGCCCAATTTTTGGAAAAAAAGGGAGACTCCGCTTGGAGTAACCCTTGCTTGCTGTGTTTTTTAAAAGGAGCCAAGATGAACAAGTCATGGTTCAGCAAAGACTTTGCTACCTACCCCGGTGTCATCCTGGGGACGGTTAAGTATGGCGTATTTTTGAATGTGCTTGATGCAAATCTAGCTGTGAAGTGTACAACTGGGGCACAAGTGCTGCCACTGAAGGGGTGGGTGTGTGTATGGCCCAATTTTTGGAAAAAAGGGAGACTCCGCTTGGAGTAACCCTTGCTTGCTGTGTTTTTTAAAAGGAGCCAAGATGAACAAGTCATGGTTCAGCAAAGACTTTGCTACCTACCCCGGTGTCATCCTGGGGATGGTTAAGTATGGCGTATTTTTGAATGTGCTTGATGCAAATCTAGCTGTGAAGTGTACAACTGGGGCACAAGTGCTGCCACTGAAGGGGTGTGTGTGTGTGGGGCCCAATTTTTGGAAAAAAGGGAGACTCCGCTTGGAGTAACCCTTGCTTGCTGTGTTTTTTAAAAGGAGCCAAGATGAACAAGTCATGGTTCAGCAAAGACTTAGCTACCTACCCCGGTGTCATCCTGGGGACGGTTAAGTATGGCGTATTTTTGAATGTGCTTGATGCAAATCTAGCTGTGAAGTGTACAACTGGGGCACAAGTGCTGCCACTGAAGGGGTGGGTGTGTGTGGCCCAATTTTTGGAAAAAAGGGAGACTCCGCTTGGAGTAACCCTTGCTTGCTGTGTTTTTAAAAATGATCCAAGATGAACAGAGCTGGGATCAGGAAAGACTTTGCTACCTACCCCGGTGTCATCCTGGGGACGGTTAAGGATGGCGTATTTTTGAATGTGCTTGATGCAAATCTACCTGTGAAGTGTACAACTGGGGCACAAGTGCTGCCACTGAAGGGGTGGGTGTGTGGCCCAATTTTTGGAAAAAAGGGAGACTCCGCTTGGAGTCACCTTGCGGTGTTTTACATGATTTTAGAAGGGCGTGCCATGCCTATATCTGTGTCTCATCCTCTATTCCTTGTAACGATGTTTTGTTTTCGCATGAGAATTTGTTCTTGTCACTTTCCCATGTGTTTGTGTTGTGTTGTGAGTTGTTTGTCACCTTTTGGACACCTTTGAGGCTGTTTTCTAGGTGTTTTTATGTGTTTGTGATTGCCTCCCATTGTTTCCTATGCAGTTCGAGTGGTTCGCCGAACCGGTTCGCCGAACCGAACTCGAACGAGACCTCCGTTCGGCGAACCGAACTCGAGCCGAACCGCGACCGGTCCGCTCATCTCTAGCAGGGAGCCGGCACTGACAGCGTGAGAGCGGCGGACGCTGGTAACGAAGGTAAATATCGGGTAACCAAGGAAAGGGCGTCTTGGTTACCCAATATTTACATTGGTTACCAGCGTCCGCAGAAGCCGGCTCCCTGCTCACTGCACATTCAGTTGTTGCTCTCTCTCTGTCACACACAGCGATGTGTGCTTCACAGCAGGAGGGCAACAACTAAAAAATGGTCCAGGACATTCAGCAACAACCAGCGACCTCACAGCAGGGGCCAGGTTGTTGCTGGATGTCACACACAGCAACATCGCTAGCAACATTGCTGTTGCGTCACAAAAGTCGTGCCTCAGCAGCGATGTTGCTAGCGATGTTGCTTAGTGAGACGTGGCCTTTAGTATTGTGAATGCCACCCACATGTCTGTGTTGTCTCCCAACAATGTCTGTGTAATCCAAAGGAAATGGGTGGGGAGAAAGATCACCGTTAGCTCTGCAGACCCACAGGTGCATGGACGTGACTGTCTACCAGTAGTAAATAGAAAAAAGGAAGTGTCCAGTGCCAAAATTTTCAATAAAATATTTTTTTTGTCTTCTTTATTGAGAAATCACATACATGATAAAATCAAATATACCCCATGATGTGGACCTAATAAGGCCTTATTAGGTCCACATCATGGGACATATTTGATTTTATCATGTATGTGATTTCTTAATAAAGAAGACTAAAAAAAAAATGTATGCAAAATTTTGGTGCTGGACCTTTTCTTTTTTCTCCCGACAATGTCTGCGTATGCTCCTGATAAAACAGCAGTTGAAGTTCTGGGAAATCTCCTCCCAGAACCAAAGCAATTCATTGTTGAGCTCCTGGACAGTTTGAGACACAACTTGGCGGTGTTGAATGCATTGACACAGGATGTTCAGGAGATTCCCAAGTGGATTCAGATCTTGGAAATCTGATGGCTGTTCAATGGCATCAATACTTTCATCAGCCAGGAACTACCGACACAGTCTTGCTGGTTGTTGTCCCGCACCAGATAGAAAACAAGGCCGACTGAAGTAGCAAATAGTCTGCCAATTCATCCCCACACCTAAAAGCATCAGAGTACAACTGGCTATCACATGGAGATGGGAGCTATCCTCCTAAGATATACATCCTTACAGCATCACTGACTCACCATCAAACCAGTCGTGCTGGATGATGTTGAAGGCAGAATAACATTCACCATAGTATCTCCAAATTCTCATTTTGGCATATGTGCTCAGTGTGAACCTGCTCTCATTGGTGATGATGTGCTGGAGTACAGCAGTCCTGAGTGTGAGTAACTGACAGCACTCCCAATTAAATCTATCTGATAATTTTGATGAATCACCATCAATCCGGTCACTTGTGTGGGGCTGAACTATTCTTAATTATGCCACATGTATTGTTCCCTTGTTCAGTAAATCAAGAGACATTAGTAGCCCTTGTTTCATATCAAACTGTTTGGTGCCTCTTTCTGTATGTTAATTTGTGGAATATCTGCTGATTATGGATTGTATCAGCACCCTGCGGTATACTAATCTGTATTTGGAGGACAAATATGCAGTCTAAAGGCGACGTCTCACTAAGCAACATCGCTGCTGAGGCACGACTTTTGTGACGCAACAGCGATGTTGCTAGCGATGTTGTTGTGTGTGACATCCAGCAACAACCTGGCCCCTGCTGTGAGGTCACTGGTTGTTGCTGAATGTCCTGGACCATTTTTTAGTTGTTGCTCTCCCGCTGTGAAGCACACATCGCTGTGTGTGACAGCGAGAGAGCAACAACTGAATGTGCAGTGAGCAGGGAGCCGGCTTCTGCGGACGCTAGGAACCAATGAAAATATCGGGTAACCAAGACGCCCTTTCCTTGGTTACCCGATATTTACCTTCGTTACCAGCGTCCGCCGCTCTCACGCTGCCAGTGCCGGCTCCCTGCTCCCTGCACACATAGCCAGACTACACATCGGGTTAATTACTTGATTGATTAATTAATTGAAGAGATATTGGTGTCCGGACGGGCAGATACCCGTTTTTATAATGCAGGGACATGTGACATGGACATCCTATCACACATGCCGTTGCTTCTCTGGCTAAAAGTTCACTTAGCTGTGTGTGTGTCTGGGATTGGCTGACATGCTGGCCCGCCCCACTACACGCGCGCTCTTAGGGAAGGAAGACAAGGAAAAAAAATGGCAATCGCCATTATCCCAGCAGCAGTGATCTGAATGCGCTGTTCCCGCACACTATACGCTGAAATTTCATAATTGTGTGAGTCACAGAGTGACTTACACTATTACAGCGGAAAGCCAGCTATTAATTAGCTTGGATTTTTGCTGCTA